>NC_135507.1:27712644-27759113 GCF_052857255.1 Amblyomma americanum | reverse complement strand
CAATGCGTCAAGAAGGAACGTATTCTTTCAGCCAATAGAAAACGACTTAAGCAGTGGCTTCTGCTGTTTATGCCGCTGCTCTATTCTGAGAATGACATCGACGTTGTTAGCGTGTTCAAGTGAACAGCAAGACAATTAAGCATCATCATCATCATCATCAGCTTGACTACGCTCATTGGCCTGCAAAGGCCTCACCCGTATCACTCACATTAACCCGATTCTGTGCCCGCTACGGTCGCCTTATCTCTCGTAACTTTCCATCTCATCCGCCCACCTAACTTTCTGCCACCCCCCGCTAGGCTTGGCTTCTCTTGTAATACATCAATTAACAGCTCGATATCGAACTACAGATAAAAGCAACGAGGTGGCGCCAAAATTAATGAGATACAGAAAGTTTCAAGCCATTCACGCCTAAGGCAATAACTGTATGAACACATATTTGTGGACCGTCTGAAATATATCTGGCCCGTTAGCATAAATTGGTCTCCCAAATATAGTCCAATGCAACTCAAGAACGCAGCGGCGAATATCAAAGAAGAACCGTGTCTGACCAACTCGCCCACCAGTTCATGTTGCACAAAAATGAAATGACAAAGCTGTCGTTTTTTTCCGACAGGGGGGGGGGGGGGGGGGACGAATGACAACACCCTTAGTCCCCGCTCTCTTGCTGTCCTTTGTTGTAAGCCAGCAAGTTTGATGATATGTTTGCTGTTTATGAAATTGTGGCGTTTTGTAGTTCGATCCAAGCCCGCGAGAGGACGCAACAAGTGAAAAAAACAAAATAGCGAGGTAATACGTTGTTCATGAACAACAGCACCGTCTGCATCTGTTCGGAGGCCAATACTGCTGCTTCAAGAAGGGCTCAGTGGCATCGGTGCGATGGGCAGCCAACGAATGCGGCGATACACATACGACGCTTTCAAAATGGTATTGGGTTGAGTCTCGAAGCTCGCCTCCCTCCAAAGAGCGTCATAGCGGACTAACGGTTAATCCCTCTAAATTTAGACTCTGGAGGGACTAATAGTTGCGACAACGCAGTTCGTCCCCGAAAGGACTAACTTTTCGTCCCAAAGGATGAAAAAAAAAATCCCTTAGACTGCATAGATGCGGCGTTGTTTGCGCACGCGCCGCGCGGTACGCCGTGGGATGTTCCACCGCTGCATCCGTGCCCACATCCAATTAATTCAATACACGTTTATTCACTCGCCTAGCGTGCCTGGAGTTTTTCCAAGAATTATTCGCCTTTTCCTTAAATACCGCACGTGTCCGCAGTTTGCTCGCAGCGGCGTCCAAATATAGTTCCTTCAGGCCCCAGGGCACGGAGACCATTACAAGCAGCCTGGCAACCATTGCCAGTTCGAGGACACAGTGAGACGAGATTAGAAACCCTTCGCATCGGCAGACCACGTGTTTCAGGACGCGTTCGCGCTACCGATCGGGGGGGCGGGGGGGGGGGGGGGGGGACCAAACTGCCAACGCGCGACTTAACCATCCACACGCCGGGCGACAAAATGAAATACTCGCCCATTTGTATACTGGTTAAGCCTTATACTCCCCTGCGGGTGTCTCGAACGACCGACACACGTAAGTATCCGCTCCTCTTCTTTTTTTTTTTTTGCATGGCAAGCTGCGTCGCAGGTGCCACCTCTTGAATGGTGATTGCTTTCTCGCGTTTTTTATTGCCGCAATTTGTTCTCGAACGGCGGCCGGTAGTTCTTCGTTCGCCATTTCCTTTTCCGCCTTTGCGCGAGACGCGCTGCGTAATTTGTTGCCGTCGAAGCTAGTTGCGAAAGGAGCCAACCGCGCGCTTATAAGGCTCTCTGTCTCCATCAGTTTTTTTTTTGTGTGTGCAACATTTCGCTACGCGAGTAACCCCAGTTGGGCCGGTTCCCCTATTTCTCAAACTTCATTGACCACGGTCTTGTTTAATGGCGGCGACCAGCGCGAGGGGACGGGTGAGAACGGTCAGCGCCTGTGCACGCCGCGACAAACGTCTCCGCTCTCGCGAGGAGGTGTTCGAGGAGCCGCTGCGGCGACATCAAAAGGAATAACCCCTCTCTCCCCTGACCCGCCAGCTGGAAAAACACTTTGTCAGTCGCACTCACTTCCAGCCGCAGCTCTAGAAATTTGTCGCCGCCTTCCGAGCTTTGAGGGGGATTTACGCGGTCAATCTGCGAACGGATTTCCCGCCCTGATCTCCACTTATATAGTGCTGCCATCGCACACGAACTCCCCCCAAGTGCACCATCAGTTGAAAGCATGTTTGTCACTGCTCTATTTTAATAGCGGTTCTGTCTTTTCCTTCGATTGGTTTTTTGGCGAAAGGAAATAGCGCAGTATCTGTTACGTATATCGTTGGACACCTGAACCGCGCCGTAAGGGAAGGGATAAAGGCGGGATTGAAAGAATAAAGGAAGAAAGCGATGCCGTAGTGGACGACTCCGAAATAATTTCGACCAACTGGGGATCTTTAACGTGCACTGACATCGCACAGCACACGGGCGCCTTAGCGTTTTTCCTCCATAAAAACGCAGCCGCCGCGGTCGGGTTCGAATTTTTTTTTCCTTCGATAATAATAATTGGTTTTTTGGGGAAAGGAAATGGTGCAGTATCTGTCTCATATATCGTTGGACACCTGAACCGCGCCGTAAGGGAAGGGATAAAGGAGGGAGCGAAAGAAGAAAGGAAGAAGAGGTGCCGTAGTGGAGGGCTCTGGAATAATTTCGACCACCTGGGGATCTTTAACGTGCACTGACATCGCACACCACACGGGCGCCTTAGCGTTTTTCCTCCATAAAAACGCAGCCGCCGCGGTCGGGTTCGAGTCAAAGTGACTTTTTGGCTCGGCTTTGCGAGGTTTCCACCTCTTTACGTTTTATATACCCTAGCCAAGTGCTCGGGGCCATTTAAAGTGCGAAACTGACTGCAACCAGCAACATCGACAGCCTTTTATATAAAGCTCGTTAACGCGCAAGATGGCGCAGTAAAAGCGGTCTGTCAAGATCCCGGACAGGAAGCTAAGTGCGGTCTCACAGCCTCGGAGCCCTTCGCGAGTCGGAACAGTTCTTGATTTTCCGGCGGAGTCGCGTATAGCCGGTCCGTTGCGGCGTCGTTTCAACCGCCAAGGTGTCAGGTCCGAGCAGTTGTTCCATCAGAAAGCTGGTCGGTCCCATGGAGAACGGGTTGCCTTCATGTGGCGTGGCGATCACGGACTGCCACTTCTGGCGGAAAAGCTTAGCGAATTTAGCCCACGTAATGAGCCCGACAGAAGACACGCAGGACTAACTGGAGATCAGTGGGATGGGCCTTTAGTCACTGCCACCATTATCACAATCATCCACAGGTCACCGGAAACGGAAACAGAGCTTAAACACCAGCCGATGGTCCCAAGGACTTTGAGTCTGTTCTTCATGCTCCCGAGTCTGTTATTCATGCTGCCTAGTCTGTTATTCATGCTCCCTAGTCTGTTATGCATGCTCCATAGTCTGTTATGCATGCTCCATAGTCTGTTATGCATGCTCCCTAGTCTGTTATGCATGCTCACTAGTCTGTTCTTCATGCTCCGAGTCTGTTATGCATGCTCCCTAGTCTGTTATGCATGCTTCCAGAATCTGTTATGCATGCTCCATAGTCTGTTATGCATGCTCCCTAGTCTGTTATGCATGCTCCCTAGTCTGTTATGCATGCTCCCTAGTCTGTTATGCATGCTTCCAGAATCTGTTATGCATGCTCCATAGTCTGTTATGCATGCTCCGAGTCTATTATGCATGCTCCATAGTCTGTTATGCATGCTCCCTGGTCTGTTATGCATGCTCACTAGTCTGTTCTTCATGCTCCGAGTCTGTTATGCATGCTCCGAGTCTATTATGCATGCTCCCTGGTCTGTTATGCATGCTCCCTAGTCTGTTATGCATGCTCCCTAGTCTGTTATGCATGCTCCCTAGTCTGTTATGCATGCTCCCTAGTCTGTTATGCATGCTGCCTAGTCTGTTATGCATGCTCCCTAGTCTGTTATGCATGCTCCCTAGTCTGTTATGCGTGCTCCCTAGTCTGTTATGCATGCTTCCAGAATCTGTTATGCATGCTTCCAGAGTTTGTTATTCATGCTCCCGAGCGGTACCCGTAAGGGCCACTGGGCCAGAACTAAGTGGTACTTGAAACCGCTCATTCATGCTTTAAAGACCTTCACTTCCGCTGTTTCATCGTTTTTTGTGTATTCCGTACTGACCTGTGACAGTAGCTCTGTAAATGAGCTTGGTACTCGGGTTCGACCTCGTCGAACCTCACAGAAAGTATAGACGCGTGTGTCTCTTACGACCTGTGTTTTGACGTGACGACTTCCCTTCGTCTGGGCCCCACACGAAGACGTCATCTCGTCGAAACTTTGGCCCAGCGAACCAAGTCTTCCTTCTCTTCAGAACTTTCTACTTCGGGAACCATCGTTCGATCTCTCACCTGTACTGTGCACGTGGATCTTACGGACTGTGCCCGAGTAATGGTAGTCGCTTTCGCAACATAAGAAAGCGCTAGCAAAATGCAACGAAAAGGAAAGCGTGAAAGCAGCAGAATAGGGGAGGGAAACAGAAGCGGCCCTGCGGTCGCATTTTTTTTTTCACTTCATCCCTTCTCGCTACTTGCCTCCATCTCAGATAGCGCGAATACGTGACGTGTGCTCCAGAACCGGCGGCGAAGGGCGCCCAGATGTGGGACGCTCCGCCGAGGCATTCCCGTGCGAGTGAAGACGAACGCAGCGAAGCGTGGTGTGATTCGGAGCCACCCCCCTTACATTCATTCTAGTATACGCGATGCAGAGAGCCTGGTGGGCTTCGTGTCATCCCGGACAACTTGCGTCGCCGTTAGAGTGTCGTTCATCGTTCCAGAACCGTCGAGATGCGCGTCTAGTCGGCGATGATAGCCTATTTATGCGTTTCGAGGGTGCTCTAGCGGAGACATTTCCCCCTAAGTGCGAAAGAGTGTCCACCATGCACTGGGCACAGTGGCACAGTCGCCCCCAAGGTCTACGCCAAAAAGAGAGTGTGGGACTAACTGCAGCATTTAGTCCCCGCAACGAGCAGTTGGTCCATGTGGAGATAACTGTGCTTGGTGACAGCTTTGCAGGTAGCGTATTCAGGAGTAAATGGTGACAGACACTGTGTTGAATACAGAAGAGAAAGATACTTCGAAAAATAAAAATAAGGAGAGGCTTGGCGACTGTCCCACCGAACGCAGGCACGTGAACCGAACCTGAACCCATATGTGGGGGGAAGGCATGAAGAAGGTAAAATGGAAAGAGAGGGAGAAAGACACTGAACAGTAGATTTTCTGGACATGTTAAAAATAAAAATACGCCGTGACTCTTTAAGCATAACGTAAATCGCGCTCCTAGTCCTCCATGCTTCAGCTTGTGCGAGAATGTGTGCAGAAGCAATTTCCTTTACCTCATTGTTTACTTCAAGTATCTACGCAAACGAACATTTTTCTTGTTTCATCTGCTATTTCAAATGGCACAGCTGGTGGAACCCCAGCTCAAGATGTATGTGGTGTGACGCAGTCCCGCACACTTTGAGAGAAGGTGCCCCAAACGAAAGTCGCACAATTTTTCGTTCGAATTCTTCCCATTCCACGGCCACTCCGATATATTTGGTGTGCTAGAGAGAATTCCTCTAAGTGGGGGTATAGCTGAGGTCACCTCTTCGCGTCGACAGCCTATGGCATAACGCGAAAAAAATTCCGGATTCGGCTTGTGGTTACGCGAATTGGGGAATAAATCAGCCAGAAAAATAAACAGCGAAGGAAAAAAAAGTATCTCCTTTCCAAGAGCCCAACCAAAGCACCAAAAGAGGGGACAAATCCCATTTAACAAAATTTGGCATGTATTACACTTTGGCAAACTGCCACTGGCGTGAGGCTTAGCAGAGGCTTATGCTGAGTCCTTATCTCCACGCGACTCCAAGGGAAAAAGAATGACAGATGGACATCGCGATAGCAAAGCCACATTGACAGCCCTACCCGCCTTTTCTTCTCTCGTTTCATGCCAGCGGATGCAATGAAGTACGCAGCAAAAAAAAAATACGAAAGCCCGACAGAAAGAAACACATGGGAGCACTCACGCGAGAGGGAAGCAAGTTTTTTTTTTTTTTTTGTTTGCGCGCGCTTTTGCGCGCACAAAGCGCGCGAAGTAGGCTTAGGAAGAGCTACCGCGCGCCTAACGAGTGACAGGGAGTGTTAATGTCCTCAGCGTCGCCTTGCTTATGCCGTTTCAATTGAACTCGAGGACGACGACGAAGAAGAAAGGGGGGGGGGGGGGAGAATAATCGTAAGGCTACGGCTAAAGACGAACAACCCGTCTGGGGCGTTATCGGCTCCGAGCATCGGCGGCCTCTCAATATGCGTGCCTGAACCGCCGCGACCAGAGAGGACTCGGCGAGCAACCCGAGTATGCGTCATGCTGGTTTCCTGTTTCCTCCCTACCGTGACGCGCGGTCGCCGATTGATTTACATTTCGTCGTTCTTATCTCGCGATCTTTTCTTGTTCTTCGCTTATTTTTTTTAAACGCTTCGCCGTTTTCTTTACAATATCTTTTTACTTGCGCGCACCCAAGTGGAATAAAAAGAGAATAATTTTGCTCTGTGTGGACCCAACTCTTTTGTGGGCAGTTCCATCTAACTTCTTTCTTTGTGATTCCTTTTGTGCGAAGGTTGAGCCAATGCACCGGCCTTGGACTAGCATTAGGCGAAAAGAAAAATGAAAATGCGAGCAGAAGATTCCTCCGCTGAAAAGGCTGCTGTATACTCGGACATGAATTATTGCCGTGGGCCTGAGACAGCGAAAGGCTGGGAAGCTCGCAATAGGGCTCATTATACAGCGTGGAGTGCCGTCTGGCCTCTCCATCCGTCTGCGCTACTGAAGGAACGTTTAAACTGCGTTGAAAAATAAATGAATGACGGTAGTGATAGCTTACGAAACGTAAGTGAACTCACTTGGTGGTACTTGTCTACACCCCGTGGCTGGATGGTGAGAGGAGACTCGATCATAAAGCGGTCGCCTTTAAAGAAATTCGAATGCTGTGACGTCGAACCAAACGCGCAGACCCTCGCGCACCTTCCCACTCAATATGCCTTGCAACACGCTCGAAGTGAACCAACTAAGGCTTTCACGTTATTGATTCAATTCGCCTTCATGCAAAGCTTACAACTTGCACAATTATTGAATGCAGTTTGTTTATTGCATCCACGGCTGAATTGTGTAAACTTGCAGCACTATTAGGTACTATTAGCACTATTATTGCAGCACTATTGCAGCACTACCACTTCGAAAGCTAACCTTCTACTACATCCTACGATTTGTAGCTCATATACTAAGCGCGATACCTCGTTATTGCCGCGTCATCCCGGTCGAGTTTAACACTTGTCTTTTAAGCTCCCCCTGTAGGCCGAGCTGTGAACTAGCCCTTAGTGACCGTGTTAAGCTGGCGAAAATTGCATTCACAGACTGCCTCCTCGAAGTTGCAGACATGACACTACCATAAACCGTGTAGCAGTAATACTGAACAGGCACATTAGGAGTCACATACGCTCGATCGCTACAGAAGCGCTCCGGAACACTAGAGCGTTGGAGCGCTCCATTTACATTCGGCTAGAGCGCTAGAACAGCGGAGCACTTGTGACGCCCGTCGCTGCCTGCCTAGCTCGATATATAGCTTCTGGAGGTATGTGAGGAGTAAACCCCGATCTATGAAATATACAGTCAGCATTAAATTAAAGACGAACAAGATAGCTGCAACGGGAACAGCGCAGCGGAGAAATTTCAGCTGAGGGAGACGCGTAACTAACGTGCGCTTTGTTTTTCGCTTCAATGATTCGAGGACTGTCGCGTGGAAGTCTAAATCGATATCACTTGTGTTTATTCTTCAGCAGCCAAGGTTTTCGGTTTTTGTGTTCGCGTCCAGTTATAGTGTTCGTATTTCATTTGATGCTGATGGCACGCAACTCGCAAATGACGCCGTGGCGCGAGTGTAGGCCCCCCCCCCCCCCCCCTGCGCCGTTCGAGTGGTCTATAGACAAGTGTGTAGACGTCCTTGCGAGAGCTTGTGATGCAAAAATGCTCCGCAAATATTTGGACGGTTGTGACTTGCTCTCGAACCAAGTACGCTCAACTGAGCGCGAGGTGGCGTCGCAACCTCGCACTAAAGCGGTATACCTTGATACTCAATCCGTCGCCTCTGTTCAGGACAACTTTCTCGTGCAAACTTCAAAACTAGGTGCTGGCACCACACTTCTAAACAGTCTACCGGGCCCCAAAATGGCGTCTCCCCCCCCCCCCCCCCTCCCGAACAATGCGTGCCTTCACCATAAACCGAGGCACCCTACATTCTAAACACAAATACACCAATAGGGGAGTAAAAAGGAAGTAAATTCTCCCCTAGCGCACACCTTATTATAAAAGGGTGTGCGTTGAAGGACAGTTTTACTCTTTTTTTACTACTCTTGTTTAGAGTGTAACACCTATGGATTCGTAACATGCGTAGTCGTGGGGCCACTCGCCGAAGGCTCGCCAGTTTGTCCAGCAGCCGGAGGCGGCGGCGGAAGCGTGGTGAAATCGAGTGCATTTTCAATGCGCATTTTTAATCGAACGCCCCGTCGCCTTCGCGTCGCGTGATAATAAGGCGCGCGCGTGTGAAAACGAGCGGCTTACGCGCGCGATAAGCCGGTAGACCCCTATCCGGCTCGCCGATTAACGCCCCTGGACGGAAAGCAGCGCGCACACAGAGCGGCGTTATGAACGCTCTCGAAGGCCCGGCAGGAAATAAACAAAAACAGAGGAGAAATACAAGAAGCGAACCACCACCCAGTGCTTCACGCTTCACTGAAGCGCTGTCTGTGTGGCTCGGTCGCTGTCCGTGTTTTCATGGCCGCGGGTACGGACTCGCTGCGACTAACGGCTGCTCTCACGGGACATAACAGCACGGAGCGGAACAGTGGTTAGGACTTATAGTTAACGGCTTGCGAAGGGATTAGACAGAACGCAGCACACGAACGCGCCTAACGATTCCCGACGCGACGCTCCCGGTTTGCTGGACCGTGGGAAACATTAGGATAGTAGCTCCGGCGTGTTTTTCATTTTATTCTGTTTTGTCTTCAAAGATGGTATCGGACGAAACGAGGCGCGTAGAGAAAAAAAAAAAAGCGCGCGCCTTCGCAAACTGCATATGTGCGTCTACGTTGGGGGCTTAGCTAGGCTGTATAGTTATGTGGAGATTATTTTTACGAGAAAACAGAGAAAGACTGAGCGCGATATGAAACGCCGCTTCGGTGTATATATACCCGACGTAGCTGTTTGAACCATTCCTGCGGGCTTAACTGCTCAGTAGTTTATTACACGGCAACTACGCAACCACTTTGTTCGTTTCAACGCAGGCAACGGAGACTGCATTGAGCGGCACACGTTCAAGTTTTTGCCTTGACTGCATTCTTGCAGGGAACTCGGAATTTTAAGCGTGGGGTGCACGGGTTTCTGTTATCTATGGGAACATGTTAGTTTTATAGCCTGGCCGTTAGACACTAACCGCGTTTGTATTTCCTCTCTTACAGTGCGGCAAACTGCGTGGCTTTCGCGAGCACGCGAAAAAACGAAGTTCTACGAAACTAAGTGTTTCGTGTTTGTACAACACAGAGGGAGGCTTACAGGCGCTTCGCATCTAACAGCGGTCGTAGGCTGCGACTGAGCTGAGCGCTGGACACCTGCCGCGGCAAAACCGGTTTGTGTAAAAGCCTGTTTGCTCGCAGGTTCGGTTATTGTCCCCATTTTCGCGTCTATACTCACTCTTGCATGCTTTTGCACTGTACTTAAAGAGCGAATAGCGGCCGAAATTTTCACACAGGGCGGAGGCAGAACTAGAAGAAATGTACAGGAGGAACGACCAGCTCATGTGCGCCCCCTGTTATCATCCTGATTGCGGCCTTGATATAGCGGCACTCTCGGACCCAGTGGCCAGCACACCTTGAATACACAACCGTTTATTGTACCAGGTAGGCCAGGTCAGGTTTGTGTGATGCCGCTAGCCACCGATTTCACGGCCAAGGTATACCAGCCCCCGTCACGAACAGATCATAACCAAAGAACGGCTTTGAAAATGCTCGTCAAAGTGCCGGGATTTTATGCCAACAAATTTCGAATTCACAGAACGATGCTGGGCTTTTTTACGGCGCTGACTGGATGTGCCAGAGGATATCAACAAGCGGAGTATATCTCGGAAGCGCGCCACTGTTTCGCTTTGTTTTCCCTGCCTATGACATCATGACACTGCTGCCGAGCATTAGTTCCTGGGCTTCTAATTAGATCCAGACCCCGGCGACCGAACTTTGACGGAGGCGCAATGTGCAGGGAGGATAGTAAAGCTGCACCATTTGAATCCCCATAGGGCCAGGAAGCGTCGTCAAGAATGGAAGCGACGTCCCCAGACCGGAGCATTCCCATTGGCTGGAGATAAGTGACGTCCCCAGACCGGAGCATTCCCATTGGCTGGAGATAAGTGATGTCACTACAGCGCAAGTGACGTCACCGCTGGTAGACTGAACAGCTGCCAATGCTATCTCATTGCCAACACATAATAGGCCCACCGCACCACCGCCGTTGCTCATGACGTGTGAGTTATACGTCATTTCGCTGCCTTTTGTGGCGAGGGGAGTGAAACCTCCTCGGAGCATTCATTATGCAGTTTATTGAGGGTTGTCTTTCGCATAAACGCGGAGGAATTCGGGATTAAATTGCCCGGCTTAATCCGCGTTATGCCGGTATTACCCTACTGCGTGAAATGCAGTACGGTAGTCCAGACGTAACGCGGATTAACATATTTGTGGCAAGCAGTCACCTACTGGATTAAGGAGTAACCTGCCGCATGAAATCCAGCGGGATATCCATTCATGCCGTACGTAACTTCTAGTTGCGTTTTTTTTTTTTTTCTGAACAGCGCTTCCGTTGAGGCCGGTGTATTCTTCGAGGCTATCCTCTAAGCTTGTAAATGCATAGCTGTCCCTCTCCTACCCGAATGAGCTTAGACCTATATTAGTAAGGCGGGCTCCCCCCGAGGCCCGCGTATCACGTCGCCAGCTCCATAAAAAAAATAAAAAAATAATAATAATAATAATAATAATAATAATAATTGGTTTTGAGGGAAAGGAAATGGCGCAGTATCTGTCTCATTTATCGTCGGGCACCTGAACAGCGCCGTAAGGGAAGGGATAAGGGAGGGAGTGAAATAAGAAAGGAAGAAGGAGGTGCCGTAGTGGAGGGCTCCGGAATAATTTCGACCACCTGGGTATCTTTAACGTGCACTGACATCGCACAGCACACGGGCGCCTTAGCGTTTTTCCTCCATAAAAACGCAGCCGCCGCGGTCGGGTTCGAACGCGGGAACTCCGGATCAGTAGTCGAGCGCCCTAACCACTGAGCCACCGCGGCGGGTCCATATTAAGGCGCACCGACCCGTTTTACGACGTAGGCGCACACATGCACCTGCACAGAGGATAAGCACAGGTGCCGAAGAGGAGGTGCGCGCCTGTGCGAACGGGCGGGCAAAAGCGACCAAACACGGGAGATCGGACACAAAGATCGGAATGTGACCGTATAATGCGCTTCATCTATTAAAAAAAAATCGAAAGTCCCGATCTCGCCTTCTACGTCATGTCCGCTGTACCGGGCCCCGCAGCCCACGGAGAGCCTCGACGTGCACGCAGTGCATAGCAATGCCTCGTCCCCGAGGTACGGCTGCCGGGGGCGGTAATCAACGGTAGTGTGTTTCGGGGGCGATTAGCAATGCGTCCCCCGCGGCGTGCCCTTCTGCATCGCCAATGAGGCACGCGTGCCCGCCGCCGCTGCTGCTATGCATTGCAGCCGCGTCTCTCTCCTCGCGTATCGGTTGAGAATTAGAGCGGCCGGCCGCCCCGGCGGCTTGTATTGCTTCCATTGGTGAAGGGGCCGAGCACGATGTGTGCAGCGTTGTCTAAGCTGCTGGGGGCTCGGCTGACGAGGAGCTGGATACGTTGGTTCACTCACTCACTCACTCGTTCACTCACTCGTTCATTCACTTGTTCATTCACTAACTCGTTCATTCACTTGATCATTGACTAACTCATTCGTTCACTCACTCGTTCACTCACTCGTTCATTCACTCACTCACTCGTTCACTCATTCACTCACTCGTTCGTTCGTTCGTTCGTTCATTCACTCACTAACTCACTCGTTCATTGACTCTCTCACTCACTCACTCGTTCACTCACTCACTCACTCGTTCATTCACTTGTTCATTCACTAACTCACTCGTTCATTCACTTGTTCATTCACTAACTCATTCGTTCACTCACTCGTTCACTCACTCGTTCATTCACTCACTCACTCGTTCACTCATTCACTCACTCGTTCGTTCGTTCGTTCATTCACTCACTAACTCACTCGTTCATTGACTCTCTCACTCACTCACTCGTTCACTCACTCGTTCACTCACTCACTGACTCGTTCATTGACTAACTCACTCGTTCATTCACTTGTTCATTCACTAACTCACTCGTTCATTCACTTGATCATTGACTAACTCATTCGTTCACTCACTCGTTCACTCACTCGTTCATTCACTCACTCACTCGTTCGTTCGTTCGTTCGTTCATTCACTCACTAACTCACTCGTTCATTGACTCTCTCACTCACTCACTCGTTCACTCACTCGTTCATTCACTTGTTCATTGACTAACTCATCGTTCATTCACTTGTTCATTGACTAACTCACTCATTCATTCACTCGCCCGCTCATTCACTCACTAATTCACTCACTCACTCGTTCATTCACTCGCTCGCTCAATCACTCACTAATTCACCCACCCACTCGCTTGCTCACTGCTTACTCATGGTCACCTCATTCACTCATTATTTCACTGGGTTTACTTCCTATGAATTACACTAAAAGGCTTATATAGTAGTTAGAGCCACCGCCTCGTATCCGGGAGGTTCGAGGTTCGACTCCCAATGCTGCCCGATACTCCCTGTTTCCAGTGAGAACGAGCTTTTCCCTGGCCCGGTGCCGGGTTTCTCTGGAAGAAATCTTGGAAAATGGGTCTCTGACCCCCTCTTCGAGCAGACAGGAAGACACTTGTGCCGTGACACCCGTTGTTCAAAGCTGTCTTTGTGCCATTCAAAAGTCGTTACGTTTACATTATAAAGGTATACCGGGCTAGAAGCGCCACTGCGGCCGGTTTCAGACAGCTGTGGCTGGGATTTACTTATTGTCACACGTCTACAATGCTTGGTGACACTACCATATCATAAAATCGGGGCCCACAACATCGCACCTATCGAGTCGTCGACCGAGCAATCGACACTGAAACGGCGCTTTTCTTTCGTTGTTTACGGCAATAAAGTGCAATATTTTGCGCAGGTTAGCGCAAAATGCTATATACATTACGAAATGCCCAAGTGTTTCGCCCGCAAGTACGCTTTTCGGACTTCCGGTCAACGTCTTCGCAACAGCAGGACTGGCTACTGCGACTGGCATTAGCGCCGGCCAACCGCGAAGCCTTTCGTTATCAATTACCAGCTGGAGTTGTATAACTACAGGCCCGTGGTTCACTGACGCCAACAACATTCGCAACGCCACGTGTCCTACAGCGAAAGAGGGCAGCACCTGGTCTGTTAAGTTTCTGTTTGTTTATTTGCCATCTTTAGCACCTGATAAGCGGGAAACGCTGGGGAGCTCCGGACTAATACTGCGCCTGGGCCATCGGAGCAATTCCGACCGCGTTTGCCGCCCTATCGCGGCTTAGCGGAACTCGACGTCCCCGGCGCGGCGAGCCTAACGTTTGGTTACAGCGGGATCGCGTTGTTTCCCCGTGATCTGCATACTGCCGTTAGTTCTGCACGCCCTGACAGCGGGGGAAAGAAGAGAGACAGGGTGAGGTGCAGTTAGGGCTCGGTCGGATTAGCCCCGAAATGAAAGAGGCGCCTCGGGTGTGTGTGTTCTGTAGCGCCCTCTATGTTCCGGGCTACATATAGGCGTCACGTCGACGTGCGAAGCTCCCAAATTAGATCAAATGGTTGTATGGTGAGGTCGACCGCTAATTGGTGAACAGGAGTTCGGGAGGCCCGGGTTCGAACCCGACCGCGGCGGCTGCGTTTTTATGGAGGAAAAACGCTAAGGCGCCCGTGTGCTGTGCGATGTCAGTGCACGTTAAAGATCCCCAGGTGGTCGAAATTATTCCGGAGCCCTCCACTACGGCACCTCTTTCTTCCTTTCTTCTTTCACTCCCTCCTTTATCCCTTCCCTTACGGCGTGGTTCAGGTGTCCAGCGATATATGAGACAGACACTGCGCCGTTTCCTTTTCCACAAAACCTATTATTATTATTATGTTCGGGAGGATTTAATACTGTTTCGAAACTCTCTGTAGACTACTCAGGTTAATGTTATTAGGAACACTGGGTCGCTACTACAGTGGCCAAAAGTTAGTCGCAATTACAGTAATTTCACTGAAAGATTGCTTTGCTTCCTATTCCTCTCAGGAGCGGTGGCCTGTCAAGCAGATCGCTGATGCAAGGAGCAGACAACTAAGCCTAGATCCCATACAAAAACTGCCTACAGGCCGTTTTTGTTTGGGATATGTCCATATATGACATTTATGTACGACGCCCAATATGGGTGACTATGGAAAAACTATGTCCATCTATGGCCTTTCATGAGCGTCAATACACGTACAAAGCGGTGCTTTTTACCAACTATTGTACAATCTATGCTACTGGAACTGTATCTTCAGAACCATACTGCTGTTTTTAGCTGTGTATAGATAAGTATATCCGCCAGAAACTTCAGCTATAGGCGACCATAGGACATCTTTGCAATGGATATTTCCCCTACGCTCAACTCGCGTGATATGCTGATATAGTCTATAGCATTCTCCCTTGGCTTCGCAGCAGTCTCGAAACATTTTCGCCAACACTTAAAAACATTTCTTTATACAGTCTATCTATATAGGCTATTCGTAGACTTCTGTCTATAAAGTCTATAGACTCTCTATAAACAAACCCTACATAAGTCTATAGGCAATACAAATCCAATAGACAGTCCATAGACAATCTATAGATTTATAGCCATACACTTTTAGTAGACTTTTGTCCATAGACAGTCTATAGACTATGAATAGACAAAATAAATATCTATAGGAAAGCAATAGAGTCCATAAGAAGTCTATAGACGGTCTATAGACCATTTTTGTAAAGGAAAACAGGCAAGCCTGCCCACGGCACCAAGATACCATGCGAAAGCGCGCCTCAGCGCTGGGCAGGTCAACGCCCTGTGAAGCCTCGGAGCTCTGGGCAAAAGCTCGTATGACGCGACGGCCGCTCGCGCTTGCGTCCGTGTTTTTCTTCTTTTTTATTTTTTTTTTCGAGGAAAAGGCAACAAGAACCACCCCACGGTAGGAAAAAAAGAAACAGAGAGGGAAATAATCGCCAGCGCAGCGTGTACGGAGTCTATATGACTCTACGCGAGCAGCTTCTTTTGTTATTTCTTCGTCGTTCGCTCCCGGAGTCCTGCGAGACAGCCATTCCGCGCTGTCTAGATTCCTGGATACGTCGCTACGCCTTTCCCTCTGCCGTCGTACACAGTCTGAGCGGACTATAACACTATCGCCGCCGACAATCGGCAAGCTTCATGCAAAACGCGTCGCCAAAAAAAAAAAGTTAACTATCCGTTGCTATTTGCCGTGTCGTTCGCTCCGTCGGTTGCCCGCTTGTGTAGTCTCATTTCGGTGACGCGTTGAGCCAGACTTCCAAGAGCTGCTGCCCCGAAGAAACTCATTACCAATGCAAACCAGGTGCTCGCCCCGTTGTTGCAAGCGCGCAGTTGGGCGTAGCATCATATATATACACACACGGTCAGGCTTGCGCTTGGTAACTCGGATGCCACTGCCGCACACTCCCCTGCTCGCCGGGGCATGCCACCGAGAATGTGCGCTGTATCCTGGCCTCGCACTTCGGGCTTCCCCTTCTGGCACGCTTCGAGGAAACAATGCGGTTAGCTCTAGTATACCCACGCTGAGAAAGAAGACATGTCATAACCGTTGACCCAATTACCTGGTTAAAGGTGTTGTACTTTTCCCTGTCGCCTTCTTGTTCCTCGGGCTATAAGCGGCAGTAAAACTAACAAGCCCTAGGTTCAAGTGCTTCGGCGCTGGAACGAAAATGGATCGTAATTGTTTTGGAAAGAAGTGATGGACCTCGGTGGACACTGCGGTCTTCGTCTCCGGCTATCATGGCTTTCCAAAACAATTATGGGCAATGAATACCACTGCGTTGCGCTCGAGGCGTACTGTGCTCTTTAAGAACCCTGTCTTTTTGCGGTCGGGAATGGCGGAGTCATTGCGGCGAACGCTGAACAGTATCTCTCGGGTCTTCGTGCCCAAAAGGTGCCGTAACAACCCGTGATTTCACGCGTGTCCCTGTACTTAGCTTTAGCGTTGAGACTGAACACGAAAGGAGTCACCTCGGGCGAAGTGTCTAGTTAGGCCGTGAGACAACGGCTGGGGAGGTTGCCTATGATCTGCGGTTCGACAGCGTCGCGCTTTCTTCTTTCACTGAACAAGAAAACTCGAGCTTGCAGAAGGAATCGTCATTTCTTCGCTATATCCATTGTTTCGTTATAAACCGCTTCGTTATAACGAGGTTCGACTTGTCGTGTTTCCTAGGCGCTACCATTTGCACTCGAGCGACGATTTCTAGTTGTACCGCAGCAGTCAGTGCATGCCTCGATGCTTCCCAGACATCGGCCCGACTAGAGATCATGATTTGAAAGAAGAGCATCGACAGAACACACAAGGAGAGGCGACAAAACACAGGGTGCTTGATTGTTTTGCCTCTTCTTGTAGTGTGTGTGACCGCGCCGTCTTCTCACCTTGTTCTCTAGTCTGCACCAGCTAGCCCAACTACATATCGTTGTCGTCTTCCTAACGCTCCGTAAACGTGACACGGTTTGATGCGGTTCTCTTGTCCGCCCGAATCGGCGATTCTTGAGCCCCTGATGCCTCACCCGTGAAGCGCTCTGATACCCCGTCAGACTTGTTCATAGTTAATGGGAACCTTCTCTCGGCAAGGTCTAAGCGTTCGACTCTGCACCGTTGGCCGAGTGGCTTCTCGTCCACCAGCCAGTCAGCGATGATTATTGTTACGCCGGCGACCACTATGCAATATTTCAGTACTCATTTTTATATTGTCCACCTGTATCAAGTATATCCGAGCCTCGCAACGTCGTCGTCCTAACAAAATAGTAGGCCGGGGCCACGGAGGAAAACTATATAGGACTGGAAACTCCCCCGTCTGCGGCGACCAGAAAAGGTCAATGGCCCACGGTGCCACTATCGTGCAGGCGGCGCCTGGCGGCCTGGAAAGAAACTACTGAAATACAACGTCACGGAGTGCCCGCTGAAGCAGACACTCGTGTCGTCTGCTTGTCGTCTGCTTTGAGCGAGCGCCGCCGGAGCCGCCTGCACGGGCGCTGCATTTTTTTTTCGCTGCTGCTTCTACGACGCGCCGCATGGCGCCGCCACTGCATGCGACCCCCATCGGCGCATACAATTGTGGCTTTATCTGGTCCAATAAACGCTGGAAACGCGATGGAATTCAAAGCTGCTGACGTCTTTGCCACAAGTTACTGGCGGGTGTTCTGAGACCCAGGTTGCTATTCCCGTACACCGCCTGTCGCGATTGGTAGGTGGAAGCTTCGCACAGACGAGCATGGTTGTGACGTTACCAGATTTGAATTTGGATTGCACCAGTCTGGTGATGTCACTAATGATGTCACTTGTTCCGTATGTTCCGTCGAGGCCTCTCGGCTATCGCAGAGTAATGCCACCCCTTAAGAACGGCTACAGCCGTTGCTGTCACTCGCTCAGTCTACGTGGCACAAGAAAAGCTTAGGCGTACTTCCATTTTCCTTTCTCTTTCTTTCTTTCTTTCTTTCTTTCTTTCTTTCTTTCTTTCTTTCTTTCCATCCTGCTTTCTTTCTTCTTTTCTTTCGTTTTTTTATTTTTCTCTTTCCTTCGTCCTTTCTGGTTATGGATTGGATTGGATTGGATGTGGGGCTTACCCCTTTATAACGGGCGGACATTACACCAAAGTCTTAGCCAACTTTGAGACGCTACGGCGGAGTCTGTCCCGCCGTGTCGTCACCACCACCTGACGTTTGGGCCTATGCCGATTTTCAAGGCGGCGTTTTGTTGTTTCCACCGCCCTGGTCTGGGAAATGGCTTCTTGTTCGTTCACCTCGCTGTCGATCGCACTGCCCTCTGTCGGTTGACCTTTCTTTCTTTCTTTCTTTCTTTCTTTCTTTCTTTCTTTCTTTCTTTCTTTCTTTCTTTCTTTCTTTCTTTCTTGAACTTAGCCCCCGTACAACTCCGCACATAGACTCAAACTTTTACCGGGGTGCTTTAACCAGTGCTCGCACACTTTGGTTATGGGCTTGCTCTGTCAGCCACCACATTTTTTTTTTTTATGCCTCGCAGCAAAGACGAGAAGCGCGCGCTTCCGGGCCCCCTAGAGAGCCTTACGAGTTTGCGCACGAACGCGACGACTGCATGCGGGAAACATCTCCGAGGAGCCCACATATATAGCACGAGCCCTGTCCCGCGCTCGCGCCGCCGCCGGGATGAACGCTGCTTTCCTCCATGCCAGGTCTGGTGCTACATGTCGTCACCATTAATTTTCTCTTTTTTTTCTCTCCCTATCCAGCGCGACGCTCGGGGAAACACCTACTACTGGCGTATATACGCAAGCCATTGTGCCTCCGCTGGTTCAACTGCGACGAAGCAGGAAGGATGAATGCAGGAAGCGAAGGTAATGCACGAAAGAAAAGTAATCATAATGGACCGTAGGGTCTCCCTGGTACGCTACCCCGCGCTGCCTCAAAGCGCGCGGCGAAAGCTCGTGCAGTAGCTGGGTTCAGCGGCCATCCGCGCCGTGCGCACGCGGGGATCTGCTTCGCTCCTGTACGTGTGTGCGTGTGCGTACTCACGTGTTTGAGGCCGCACAGTACCCTTCTTCTCTACAGCCACCCCCTTCAATTTTTTTTCTGGAAAAAACCGGCAACGTTCGCACACACGCACGCGCGCACCCAGACGCGCTGTCGCTGCCGCAAGGTGAATGTGTGTGTACGTATACAGTGCCTTCCTCGTCAAAAATAGGTTCTCGTCGGCTGCGCGCTGTCGCGCGAAAGCGTAGTTCTATCTTGATTCTGTGCCTGCTGTTCCCACTATGGAAGAGAAAGCCGAAGACGTGGATGAGTACCGCCGTAGTCTTATTTAAGTTAAACGAAATGGTTGTGGAAAACCAACGCCACTGTATACGCTGTTCCTTTTCCGTGGCTCGGTTTGTGGCGTGCAGAGATGGCCGATTAATTAGTGTCTGTGTATTGGAGCCAAAGGTCGGCGCATCCAGAGGCAGTTCTAGTTCTTTTTTTTTTCAGAATTCAGAGAAAGTGCGCTTGGTTTATTACAGTACGAATAGGGAAAGATATTATATTCCGATACAACTCTACAACGAAGCGTCTTTTCCCAACCACCAAAGGACGCCCATCCAGCCAATGGCGTCGGCCGACTCTCACGTGCCTGCTAGACTGACAATGCAGGGAATGGCAGATAGAAAGGCATAGTGCCCTCCATACATGGTCAGAAATAATCCCCCCCCCCTCCCCCGCGTTGTAACGCCACTCCCAGCATTGTCAGGCTAACACGATCACGAGAATCTGCCGACGCCACTGGCCGGAAGAGGGTCCTTCGTCAAGGAAAAGCCGCCTCGTTCATGAGTTGTATTTCCAGCTAAAACTGCAGCTCCCGCAAGAAGCTATAGACAGATACAAGTAAGCGCGGGCCGGATATCGTGCGCTGTGTTCAGCGTGAACACGTACTCAGTGACCCTGAACGGTCTGTTCAAGATCTCCTACATAATCACCATTATCATTTGGGTTTTTTTTCTTAGTGAAAATTAGGCTCAGGGGCTTACTGTGTAGCTTGCGAAAAGCGACGCAAGTATCCATAAGTTGACATGCGCTGCGCACTAGGCCAGCTGCGCCAAGTTCTTCAAGCACGTGTTCGCGCTAATGGATCGGAATCCAAAGGTTCACGGTTGAATTCTCGGCTTGGCAAAGAAACGCGAAGGCCGATGACAAGTCATTTTGTGATTACAGCTGCGAGGCTGTGCTCTTAAAGGCACCCGCACTTCACATCCTGCCTCGTTCATGGGAACCTCTCCGGTTACCCAGCGTGTTATCTAAGCGCGATAGTGGAAGACTGTGTGAGTATGTCCGAAGGGGATTTATTCAAACGATCCAACAAATTTGCTTAACTTACGGAACGCCCTGGAAAGCAGCCCCCGTGCGACGAACGATCTTCCCTTGCCAAGCAAGGAGCGAAGATATGCGCACTTTCAATTTACGAGTCCCGCCGATCTACGACGTTAGCGGATTCAACGGATGTCAGGCTAATCTTGGCACTGTGAAGCGAGAAAAAAAAATCCAGACGGCACGTGTGTACCACATCACGTGTTTGGAATGCTTAATTGGGGTTGCTGTGCCATGCCCTCACCTTGTACGCGCAGTAGCGGCGAGTTTATTGCTAACATTGGCGCGGCTACAGCCGAAAACTTGGCAGCGCACTGTAGTCTGAGCGCTTTACATAGCAGCGTAATTGTGGACCATTCGGTTCCTAGGCACGCTGATTCAGACGGTGCATGTGGTCTGAGCAGTATGGGTCACGTGATGGTCAGCTTTCGGGTTGTTTAAGGACTGGCCGTCATCATGTGACCCGTGCACGTCGCGCCGCCTATTGTCCGCCTGTCGAGGGAATTCCGCCCGCGACAAAGGCGGGCGGAAAATTTTACAGAATGAAGCAGCGTTCCACTTCACATTTCCTGCAGACCTCTGCGGGATGAAAGCACATAGCTTGCAAACTGCAGCTCTGGAAGCTGAGGAAGAGAGTGTGCCAAGATCCGATAGATAAGCTGTCGAAAACTGCTGTTACAAGTCTTCATCGATCTGTATCAAAAGAATATATATATATATATATATATATATATATATATATATATATATATATATATATATATATATATATATATATATATATATATGCACAGGCGTTCGTACGATGCGATACGACAGATCTGGATTAGCAGTATTGTGCATTTCTCCAAATTCTTGAGACCCGTGTCCCCGTGTCCTGTTCGATGTCGGTGCACGTTAAGGAACCCCAGGTGGTCGAAATTTCCGGAGCCCTTCACTACGGCGTCACTCATAGTCCGAGTCGCTTTGGGACGTTAAACCCCATAAAACCGAACCAAGCAGCACATGTCCAATATTGGCACAATATTGTAGGCACAATATGGTTTAACTCTGGTCCTTTGTAGGACCGGCCTTTGTCAATAAGCTTCCAATATTAGGCCGTTTACCCGTGATGCTTGGGTCGCTTCTACAATGATAGCCTTCCGTTTTGTCTCTGGATTGTACCGCGCTATCGGCGCTTCGTTCCAGTAATGCGTGCGCTTCTCGTGGTTGGAGGCGTCTGGAGGGTGGATTTGGGCTATTATGATAGGTGAGCATCTGTAAGGTGAAGGTGGCTTGGCGGTGAGTGTGGGCTGTTCGGTGGTGGGTGGAGGACTCTGGAGGGTGGACACGGGTTGAGAGCAAAGGTGGGTGGCGACGGTTACAAATAATACTAGATCGACAGATTTTGCGAAGGTAAGCGTAGTAATGCTTACGCATTTACTCAGTCGTTCTACTAGGCAGGCCTACCAGCGTTTAGACTTTAAATTTCGATTCGATGACAGCATAGACAGGTCGGCTGGCCCTTGTACTTCGAGATCAGATCCGGAGCTCGGGATAGGTAACGCAGAGTGCTCACGTCACATAATGCCAGATTATTATTCATTGCATTATTATTCATTACGATCTAATAACGCGAAGCTTATCCCACCTGTAGCTAGCAATTTCATGAGAGAGAGGCTAATTGACAAGAAAGGCAATTTCATGAGGGATCCACGGAACCGCAAGACAGGAACTCTTCGCGTGTGAACAGGCGCGTGATGGATTGCGGTACATCATCAAAATCAAAGTGAATATCATAAGCAGCAGTTAGGCACAACTAAAAGCGCATATCGAATAACTGCTCTATGGAGACCGCGATGCCGATACTCTTCAAATGCTCGTGTTACACCTATACACACACACGCACACGCGCACACGTGGTCACGAAGCCAAGATATGGCCTAGTTAATACCATCCAACTTACTAAACATTGCATCAGGGACATTCCAACTTACTAAATTACGTCAGGGTCATGGAGGAAGAGAGCCCAGGACGGTCGATGGTCGTCAACTCTCGACCTATACCTGATCGTCCTGTGCCTGATCTTCTGTTGTGTCCCGTTTTTAACGGTGGTGCACATATACTCAGTCTTTGCCCAATTCCCCAGCATATACGCGGCGCGAGAACGGTCGTTAAAAGCCAGCTTCCCTGAAGCAGTCACGCACCCAAGCAGCAATGATCATCGGCCCAATGTTGCATATGTATTGGCAAAGACCGGTCATAGAAAGAACCACCGTTTACCAATATGCCCCAATGTTCGGCCGATGTCCTGTGTTGCTAGGGCAGGTGACTCCCGGTAGACGAATGCTCAGTTGTGAGAAGACGGGGAGACTGCACCAGACTCTACTCGGCACCCATTGACAGAGACAGCCGCGTATAGGACATCCGCCTTTTGTATACCCACAAGCGAATGACCAAGTGTAGCAGGTGCTGGCGTTTGCCAATGTGTCTTTCTCCGAAATCATCTTTAAGGTCGATGCGGTAGCGGCCATAATGGATTCCGTCTCCACTCCTGCGTCCCAAGCACCAATGATCATCGGCCATATGTTGGATATGTATTGGCAAAGACCGGTCACACAAAGAACCACCGTTTGCCAATATGCCCCAATGTTCGGCCGATGTCCTGTGTTGCTAGGGCAGGTGACTCCCGGTAGACGAATGCTCAGTTGTGAGAAGACGGGGAGACTGCACCAGACTCTACTCGGCACCCATTGACAGAGACAGCCGCGTATAGGATATCCGCCTTTTGTATACCCACAAGCGAATGACCAAGTGTAGCAGGTGCTGGCGTTTGCCAATGTGTCTTTCTCCGAAATCATCTTTAAGGCCGATGCGGTAGCGGCCATAATGGATTCCGTCTCCACTCCTGCGTGTCGGAAGAGGGCAACGCAATCTTGGCCGCGTGCCCGGCATTGCACTGCTGAAGCTATTAGAATCGCGCTGCCTACGCGCAAGACCTCGCCGCAGCTAGAAGATGCTTAATCGCGAACATACGAGCTCATCTGCCTCTTACGCGCTTATCTGCAGCTTGTATCAGTGCCCAGCGCCACCAGGGAATGAGGCGAAAATACATTTTAGCAGACGTGCTGTCGTCAATGTGATGACACGCGCGCAGGTGGCGACTGACGGTCGCTTACGTAATAGGGGGCGCAACGCACGTTGACTTTCAAATTCACCTCCGTTCTTTTGAGTCCCAGTGATCAAAATCTGTTCATGTTACGAACGGTAGCTGAACCAACTGATGCAGGAAATTAAAGGGCTTACTTCGCTTCCGATTGGCGGAAGAAAAAGAGAATGAATTATGGTACGATTTTAGCGTGCGTCTTCAAACACGCCTGCAAGGTTCTGCAAGTGCTAATTTAAGGAAGATATATGCGCGCTGGACGCTGTAATCTTTGAGCCTCATCGTGGCTGGTGATAGCGTGCTATTTTTGACGATTCTGCACAGAAGTTGTGCTATGTCCCTGGACTAGCTCATGGCAACATCCTACACAGACCGACAATAAAATTACAGGTTGCCACTACAGCAGCGGTTGTATTCTATTTTTCATTAAGGCGTTTTGTGAACAAGCCTCTTCCCAGAACAGGAACTCGTTAAACACGTCTCGTGTTTTTTTTTTTTTTTCGTGCAAACATTTTATAGTGTGTGGATAGCATGCCTATGGAGTGCCAATCAGACATGGCGGGGATTGTAATTATTCTAATGAAATTGCTGCAATGTAGTTACTTATCAGCATCCACCTTAGCGTTGCCAAGCGCTGTATACAGATGAGTAATTAATTACTTCAAATATGCATCTACTTGGGGGTTCCCCCTAAACGCATTGGACTGACGAAATGAGTTGCTGTAATGACATTACTGTTACGAAGTCGCAGCGACGCATTCACTAATATGCGCCGCCTTTTCCAAGAGTAACCACCCAACTGGGTTTGTTAACGGTGTAAGAAGCATATTACGCACCCGTTAAACTCTAGGTCGAGGTGGTTACATCGTAAACCCGGATTTTCAGAGGGCAATAACTAGAATAATGTGAATGGGGTGTAGCGCATTTGGCAGGGTTCGCCCAGATCATGACTGGCAGTTTACCAATATCCCTCAGGAGAAAAGTACACAACAGCTCTATTTTACCAGTACTCACCTACGAGGCAGAAACGTGCAGGCTAATAACGAAAAGGGTTCCACTTAAACTGAGGACCACGCAGCGAGCTATCGAAAGGAAAATGATGGGTGTAACGTTAAGAGACCGGAAGACGAATTCCTCTGCAAGGCATGCATGGGCTGAGACCTCGACATATTCGGACGGTCTTAATCAGGGCAAACTCGCATACTTTGGCATGTTCAACTTCTCGATCGGTCTGTTCTCTCGCCCGTCGATCTTTTAGAACGTTCAGGCGGTCGTGATGTTCGGCGGACGTGGGAAACGTTACTCTCTTTCCAACAGCTTCACACGCCGCGCGCTCATGCGGCTTAACGGCACGCATATTGAGGCGTGCGGTTCTTTGTCAGCTTGAGCGATGAGGTCCCACAGGGTAATTCAACGGGCTGCGACTTGCCGACAGATACTCAAAGCGCTGACCACATGCTGGCATTGCGGTGCGTTTTTGCGCAAGAGTGCAGTTGCGTGAGTGTATATTTGTGAATGAGTGCGGGTATGTTGAGTGTATGTTTGTGTATGCGTCCCGAATAGCCTGAGTCGCTTCGGGAAGTTAAACACCCATAAACCACATGTTTGTATATGAGTGCGGATGTGTAAGTTCGCGCGTGTGTGTGTGTGGGGGGGGGGGGGGGGGGGGGAGGGTGTTTCGCATGAGTGCGGGTACGTTGAGTGTATGTGTATGAGTATAGATGTGTGAGTATGTTTGTGTGTGAGTCTGGATGTGTGAGTGTATATTGTATATATGTCGGGGTGTGAGCTCGGGTGTATAAGGCTGGATGTGGGAGTGTATAAGCTATGTATGAGCTTTGGTACATTTGTGTATAAGTCTGGAGGTGTGGGTCTATGCTTGTGTATGAGTCTGGGTGTGTGAGTGTATATTTACGCATGAGTGCGGGTACGTTGAGTGTATGTGTGAGAGTCTGGATGTGTGAGTGTGTATTGTATATATGTTGTGGTGTGAGCTTGGGTGCATTTGTGTATAAGGCTGGATGTGGGAGTGTATAGCTGTGTATGAGCTTTGGTACATTTGTGTATAAGTCTGGAGGTGTGGGTCTATGCTTGTGTATGAGTCTGTGTGTGTGAGTGTATATTTACGCATGAGTGCGGGTACGTTGAGTGTATGTGTATGAGTATGGATGTGTGAGTATGTATGTGTGAGAGTCTGGATGTGTGAGTGTATATTGTATATATGTTGTGGTGTGAGCTTGGGTGCATTTGTGTATAAGGCTGGATGTGGGAGTGTATAGCTGTGTATGAGCTTTGGTACATTTGTGTATAAGCCCGGGGGTGTGGGTCTATGCTTGTGTATGAGTCTGGGTGTGTGAGTGTATATTTACGCATAAGTGTGGGCGTATGACTTATGTTGTGAATGAACGAATGTGTATTGTAGCGAAAGCTACATTGGCCACGAACTCGCAGTTTCGCCGAGCTCGCATTCTCACCGTGTTCGCATTCCCACCGTGGTCGCACCGCACCACGTGACCAACCGCGTGACTGGTCATGTGACCAACCGCGTGACGAACCACGCGAAAACAACTAGCCAGACAACCAGACTAACCTGGACTTGCAGTCAAGATTAAGCAAGGCTAACAAAGGTATGCCTTAGCTTTCGCTACGTATATCCTGGCATAGCCGAGCTAAGCCGCTGCCAATTTTTTGCGTGTGAGTGTGGGTGTGTGAGTTGCGTTGTGAATGTGTCAGTGCATGTGTGTGAGCGTGGGTATTCTCCTTGTGAATCTTTCCGCGGGATTTTTTTCGCAGTGTTCCTTTGTTTCGCGTCAGTACAACAATAAAACTAACATATGCACGCAACATCATCATAATTGGTGCCTGCGCCAGTGACGCAGAGCAAGCAAATGCGCATGACACGTTTTAAGGTAGAACTGTCGCCGCGATATTGCTCTACACCGGTGAAGCCACCTACTGCCATTTGCCATTATGTATACACCCTGTCAACTTCAACTTTCAGTCGGTTACAACGGTTTGTAAGCAAAACATTCCCCACCGCACTTCGCAAAACTGGCCTTTTCAAACCTTCGCCTGATGGCGTGGAGGACGCCTTCGGTGAGACTATGTCGAAGCCAAACTCAAAGCCATCATTCTTCATTAAACCATACAACATGCTGTCCTCGCTAGACGGCAGTCTAATCTTGAACAGCACAGTTCATGATCAAACTGACAATTGCTTGAGTTGACGTTTTTTTTTTTTGCACCTTGCTGTTGCTGCTCGTTACTTCTTTGCTGCTTCTCCATTATGTCCAATTAATCCAGTTGATCCGGATTTCTTCAAACACTGTTTCCGGTGCTACAGAAGGCTCTAACGAATTCCACTGCCAGTTTAATGGCATCTGTGCGTGAATAGGGCGTGTGAGTCACCGCTATCGTCATCAACAAGGCGAACCACCAGACCGTTTGCACGCTTGGAAGAAACAACTTACTTTTGCACGCGAGGAAAATGCCCACCACCCACGCCTACAGCTCAGGCCGCGTGGCTACAAGGATGACGTCACCAGACTCCAATATAAAACTCTACGCCCATCGAATCAATACGCGTAAAAATGCATAAAAAGGCATTTACAATTGCCCCAAAGATGACGAGCGCGTGGATTTAGAGCGACTACGCGTCGATCGCCGCGTTGCAAAACCCTACCAAATCCCTCGCAGCAAGTCTACGCCTATAGTGAGTGTGACGGCCGCAGCATCTAATGACGCACCGTTTTGTCGCGCCGTTGTGAGCACGACGCGAGGGGGCGCCACCATTCGTCTTTTCCGCACGGCCGCATAAAAGACGAATGGAGCCCGCCGAAGTCAAACAAATGGAAAAGGGGAACAGAAAATAGCGAGAAATAAAGTCTCGCGAAAGCGCTGAACTCGCTCGAGCGCGTCCGCTTGCGTCGCGCTTGATCGATTTGTATTTAATCAGACGACCACACCGGGCGATATATACACCCCGTGTAACAACGCGTGTAGACCGACGGCCAGCAAGCCGTGCTTGGTTGGGGGGGGGCGAAGAATTGCTTCTAAAGAATCGCTCTAGAGTTTGTTTTTTTTTCTTGGAGAGAAAGAGAGATTATGAAGAGGGCGAAGAGATGACGAAAGAAAAGCGGTTCCCATTGCTAGGCGAACAATGAGAGGTATACCCGCGCCTCAGTGTCGGGCTGAAATCCGAATCCCTTTGTCCGCGCGCACTCAGACAAGGGCGAAAAAGCGACCAAGCTTTGACGCGAGCAGAAGGAATGTTCCAGCGACGATGACGGACCACTAAAGCGCAGCAGATTAGAGGGAAAGCGGGTGTTTGGGATTATCGAAGATTTTATTCTTTCCAATCGGCATATATACATACATACGTTCCATTTTGTCCACCGTGTACCAAATTTCGTTACTTTTTTTTTTTAATTTTACAGCGACTTTCTTTCTGTCCATCGCGAGTGAGGCGAAGTGCAACGGGCCCGGCGCTGCGCCACTTTTCTTCTGCTCTTCTCTTTCGCATTGTCAGAGGAGGCGCGAGCGAGGACGCGTCTCGCCGACGCGAGGTAACGCCTTTTGTGTGGGCGACGCGAAGCGACACGCATTTTGCGCTGACTGCTTGCTGGCCCGCCAGCTTCTCGGGCGGTCGCCGAACAACACGTGTCAGAAGCTGTCCGTCCGAGCCGCGAACGTGCAAGCGGGCGCAGTTTTCGAGACAAGAAAAAAAAAACGGGGAAATAAAGAAGCAGCAGGAACAAACGAATGGGGCGCCGCGGCGCGGCAGACGACGTTTTACAACCGTGGAGTGGACCCAGGTGGACGGACGTCACTGCCTTCGCATCCATCTCTCGCCCGAGCCGGCAACCGCCTTCATCCTCCTCCTCGGGGCGGGCGTGTTCATCTCGGCCAACGCGCGCCGATTATCCAGTCACCTTCTCCTCTCCCGCGTGATGGCCGAGTGCGAAGCCTAACTCGCATCCGGGCGCGAGTGACCCTGTCTTGTCTCTTGTGGTTGTGCGGTGGGACCCGAAATTAACGCGGCAGACACGGGTGATGCAAGGAAGCGGCTCACTGCGCCGGTTGCTGGTCGACCGGACGAACCCCCCCCCCCTTTTTTTTTCACCTCGGTTTTATTTATTTTTATTTAGCGCGGGAAGGACCGGCTTCGATATTTTGACTGACGAAGCTGCCGAGATATCTAACACGGCCGACCGCATTCGATTGCGAGGAACAGCTGATCTCTGCTCGAACATTAGGCTTTTTTAGTTACAACAAAAACAGCAACAACAACAATAATAATAAGTCATTTTGTTTTGCGATAATTTTAACCAGTTCTGGAAAGAGCAGAAATTTCAGACTTGCTCGCGTGTTCTCCGAAGAGCATAGAAAAATGGCAATGCTTGCCAGAGCAACAGAAAGCAATAATAAATAAATAAGAAAAAAAGAAAATCGCGAGGTTCACACGTGAAACGCCTGTCCCTGGCGTGGACAGCTGCCTCACAGCGAAGAAGGGTCTTACGTCAAAATTTGTCCTCCGCGACGCTGTTAGCAGTGCGACGCTGAGTACATATGCTGTAAAAAACTTCGGAAACGAAATATTAGCGAAAGAAATCGACATCAGCGCCGTCTTTGCGAGCAGCACGCGCGAAGCGTAATTGTGAGAATAGGAATTGCACCGTGAGCCATGAAATCCCGAACTGTATGCCCCCGATACAAGAAAACCTAATTTCTTCGACAGAGTCGCGTTCATATATAAATTTGTTTGCCTGCACTCGGTGCCAGTCCTAGGTATACGAGAAATACGTGCTTCTGATAAGCTGACCAGCTTCGAAAGCTCTACACGGTTGCGGTAAAAGAAAATATAGTTTTGTCGTGTCCACACACGCTTCTCAGGAGTGCACATCATAGGCGAGAAAATCACGTTGTAAAAGAAACAACCGGCTCTTTGATTCACATTGCAAACTGTTTGCAGAGGCGGAGGAACCGGACAGGGCAGTTAGCACTTTCCGACCCAGTAGGCACAACTTTAGATAAAAACTTACACTGCGCTACGAAGCTCTCATCGCGCGCTGTGTCGAAAGACTTATCGTCCCCTTGCTGAAAGAAACGCTGCTCCCAGCGAGAGCTTGGAAATAGGGCGGCCGGCCAGCTCGCGGTGATAATAGTATTTTCCATTTCTATCATGCGTGCCCATAACTCCTGAGCGCTCTCACGTCGCCCTATTTGCCGCTTCTCCGGTTTTGTGTCTGTCTTCTTTTATCCCCCCCCCCCCCCCCCACCCCCTTTCAAGAGCACTTCGTAGGCGGCCGATTTCATTCCTTCCACTCCAACAACCTCGATGCTAAGCGGTCCCCGCGTCCACTAACTGCGAAACATCAGAAGCGTGAAAAACAAGAAATCGATAAGCGAACCCGCACAGCCTTCTTTGAGGCGGCGGGACGCGAGCCATCGAGCGAAATCATCACGCCGAGAATGCACGCAGCGAGAAAGCAGGCGGCAGCGCCGGCCGCCGATGCGAAATCACGTAGACGAGGAGGCGAGACGCCGGTGCCGGCGGCGCCGAATCTCCTCGAGCATCGATGAGAGCGCGCGGAGCGAGCCACCACCAACACCGGAGAGTTGGAGTCCTTCCGTGCCGTAATCACGCGCGTGGGCTCACAAGTGGCGGCGGGGGACTTGGACTGCGCCAACGCACTTTGCCCGCTCGCCCTGTCTCCGAAGGGTGGACGTCGACAAGGTGAAAGTGAAGAGAAAGGGGAGGTGCAAACAAAAGTCAATAGAGAGTCAACAGAAATACAACACTGAAAGTAAATGGAGAAAGGGGAGGTGCAAACAAAAAAAGTCAATAGAAAGTCAACAGAAATACAACACTGAAAGTAAATGGAGAAAGAGGGGTGCAAACAAAAGTCAATAGAAAGTCAACAGAAATACAACGCTGAAAGTAAATGGAGAAAGGAGTGGGTGCGAACAAAAGTAAATAGAAAGTCAACAGAAATACAACGCTGAAAAAAAAATGGAGAAAGTGGGGTGCAAACAAAAGTCAATAGAAAGTCAACAGAAATACAACATTGAAAGTAAATGGAGAAAGGGGAGGTGAAAACAATAGTCAATAGAAAGTCAACAGAAATACAACACAGGAAGTAAATAGAAAATCAACAGACAGAAAAGGGAAACGGGAAGGTGCCCTCGAAGGGTGGAACGGGCTAGGTGAAAGTGAGCAAGAAAGGTTAGAAAAACTACACAGGCGAAGGTCAATAGAAAGTAAATAGAAAGTCAAAAGACAGGAAAGAAAAACGAGGTGCCTTCGAAGGGTGGGCGCAGGCACCCGAGCAACAAATGTAAAAGGTCTATAGAAACCGCACAAGCAAATGTTAACAGAGTCAACAAAGATATAATAATCAAATGAGTTTGAAAATCAACTGACAGGAAAATAAAACGCGAAACTGCCTTCGAAGGGTGGACGACGACCAGGTGAAAGTGAGCAGGGAAGGTGGAAAGCCTACAGAAACTATAGAGACGAAGGTTAATAGAAAGTAAACAGGAAATCAATAGACAGAAAACAGAAACGGGAAGGAGCCTTCAAAGGGTGCACGGCGGCCAGATGACAGTGAGCAGGTGAAGTGAAAAGTCTATAGAAGCTATGCAGGTAAAAGTCAGTACAAAGTGAACAAAATACACCTGTGGAAAAGTAAATAGAAAAAGTGAATATGCAAGAAAGAGAAACGTGAAGGTGTGTTCGAAGGGCAGATGCCGACAAGGAGAAACAGAGCGAAACAAAACAGGAGGTCTCTGAAAATTCTACACAACAGCTGGGCACAAGAGCGCCAAAGGAACCTAAATCAAGAATGAACATAAATATACCTGGAAGGGAATAGAAATGAGGTGTATTTGAATAATAATAATAATTGGTTTTTGGGGAAAGGAAATGGCGCAGTATCTGTCTCATATATCTTTGGACACCTGAACCGCGCCGTAAGGGAAGGGATAAAGGAGGGAGTGAAAGAAGAAAGGAAGAATAGGTGCCGTAGTGGAGGGCTCCGGAATAATTTCGACCACCTGGGGATCTTTAACGTGCACTGACATCGCACAGCACACGGGCGCCTTAGCGTTTTTCCTCCATAAAAACGCAGCCGCCGCGGTCGGGTTCGAACCCGGGAACTCGTGTATTTGAAGAACAGAAATAAGAAACAAGAAGGGTGCGATTAAAGCAGACGAGAACAAGAAATCACCGCGACCAAAGTGAATGGACAGACGCGCAGGACGAGAGTGTGTGCGTGTCTGAGGAGCTGTGGGAGAAAGGAGAGTAAAGAAGAGAGTGCAAAAAAAAAATAAGAAAAGAGAGATAGAGACGACGGCGTACGAACGAGAGCGCTCTCGCGCGCGCGGAGGACCGATATTTCAGCCCCGTTCCCACGACGCCCCCTGGTCGACAGTGTGCATCGAATTCGCCGACTCTGAAGGCGGCCGATGTAATCTCCCGGCCACCGCGAGAGAGCGGGGTTGCGCGTCGCCGGTGGAGAGGAGGAGTGGGAGGCAGCGCGCGCTGATTAGAGAGGGAGGCAGAGAGTGGGAGAGGAAAGGCTTGCGTGGTTGCCGACCGTCAATACGCCGCCATCATTTGGCCGCACACGCGTCCGCGCGCTGGACGCCGGGTTTCTAGAAGACGCTCAGGCTGTCCGCTTTGTTTTCTCTTGTACTTCCGCGCACGTGCAAAGCCAGCACAAGGGTGGCCAGCTTTACCATACAGGCTGGGGAGGGGCGGGGGGCAGAGGGTTTTACCGAATCGAGGCCGTTTTGAAGTAAACACAACGCAGTGTTCCCGACACACGCTACGAGCAGATTCTTCTAGTGCAAAGGAAGATACAGCATGTTGCCGAGTTTCATTGGACGAGTTAGGAATGGATGGGGAATGCCGTCGATATGGCTTTCCTTTCGTTTAGTGAGGCGTAAATCCCGCGTTAAGCCAGCAAGCTTCCTCCTGTAGGCTGCGATTGGCGGCCACAGGGACCCGCCTGCGAAAGAAGTTTACCCCGTTATTTTTTTTTTCCTTCTGTTGTTTCTGACTACGCGACCACCCTCATAAAGCGGCGCGTGATGTAGAGCCGTAACTGCATGCTTCCGCTGCACAGAATAAGGTGGCGAGCTGCGTGATGCGCGATTTTCCCAGCGCGCGCGAAACAATGTGCCCTCTCTGTTTCCTTGATCAGTCCCATTTTACGGGTTTAGCGTCACATCCGTGAAACGCAAAGTTGCTGCTCTTCGGTTATGCATGCGGCCCGCCGATGTTGTCGCTTTCTTGCCACGCCATTTCGCGAGAGGTTAGCGTATGCGTAAAAGCTGCAAGATGATCTCCAAGCGACGCCACGCTCGCCTCCTGGCCTCCGAGGAGCCAGTCTGGACGCTACAGGCGAGGCTGAGAAAGCGAAGCGAATGCAAGCGCCACGGTGTGGCGGTGTGCTCACGCGAGATGTCCTGCTGCTTGCTGCCAAGTGGAAAGCGTCGCATCGAGGCCGGCTTAGAGGCCCGCACAGAGCAAGGAAACGCGCAGCGGCTGAATATAATCAAATACACAAAGCGAAGAAAAAGAGAAAAGAAAACGTACAAAGCAGGAGTCTGGGAATCGCGCGGTCCTTACCATTGTCGCTTGAGAGAGGGCGCGCGTGTGTTACCATTGGCGTCAAGGACGACGTCGACCGCCTCACAAAGGAAAGGCCTCCCGCATCTAACTGTACAAACACGCGCACGCACACAGCTAGAAACGGGAGACTGTGTAGGGGCAGGTAGAAGTTAAAAAAAAAAAAGCAGAGAAAAAAAACAATAACGACGCGACGTATTCGTCGTCGCCGAGCGTCGCGCCAATTCCGAAAAGGCCGTCTTGCTCTAGTAACGCCCCAAGGCGAAGCACTGCTGCGTTCATTCCTTTCCGCGAGTCTGCGCGAAAAAACCTCTCTCAAAGAGAGATTCCGCGGCGGGAGAAGACAGCGCGAGGGTAAGGCGGGCATTTCCCCCTTACAAACGCCGTCTGCGCGCTGGCTCGGGCAGCTCGCAGCGTTCCGGACGGCGCGGTTCAAATCGCTGCGCCCCGCCGTCGCCTGCGATTCAGCTCGCGGCACACAACACGCAGATAGAGATAGAAGGAGAGGAAACGGGGGGGCTACGACGGGACAAACACAAGCGAACGCCACACCACTAGCAGACTCGACAAGCAAGGGGGGGAAAGACGTAGCGCAAAGGAAGGCGCTCTTTGCGGGGCCGCTGCGCTGGCGTGGACAGCCGCACAAAAAGGGGCAATCTGCATATCGTTGTTTGGCATCGCCGACGCGACGGCGCTGCCGCGGACCCATCGCGCTCTACGCTGTGGCGGCGGCAATTACGACGCTGGCGCACTGTTCGCGTACAGCGTGTACGGCATACCACCACCACTTTGTGTGTGTGTGTGTGCTGCGCCTTATTTCTTGGTCGCTTGTTCCTTTGCTCTGTCTTTCTTTTGTCCCCCCGGTGCTCCCTTTGCCCCAAAGGCACCCAACGAGGGTGAGCTCCGGTTACGTAAGGGACGGGACGCTTCTCACCCGCGGAAGACTGTGGAAATGGGTGTGGAAAAACAAACCAGCAGCTCGCGCCTACCACCGGCAAGGTCGTGAGTGCGCAGAACGTGCACTCTAGGACACACACACGCCCAGAGGCGAGAGGTGCTCTTGCTTCGCTGTATTGTTTTGTTTTTGTCTCGTTAGTCGTCCGTGTGAACCGCGCCTGAAACCTCCTCGCGCGCTCCCCATTCGGTTATGCCACCTCCGTGACCTCCTTCCATCGCATCGCACATTTTTTACGGCGGGAAGTGACAATGCTGTGCAGCTGGCTAGCTGGGGGACTGTTTTTCATTACGACTTGCAGTATGCGTTGCAAGAAGTGCATTTCACTTGTGTTTTGCTCTCTGTATTCTGTTGCTAACACGACGTAGTGTGGTGGTTTGGTATAACATTGTGGAAAGATCGTTGACTTGAGAGAGTACAGTAGTGCCTTACAGTACACGCTTACAGTATGCCTTACAATGTTCCCTTGCAGTGCTCCTTATAGTAGTCACTTACAGTAGTACCTTACAGTAGTCCCTTTCAGTGCTTCTTGCATAACTCCCTCACAGGAGTGCCTTATACAGTGGTCCCTTGAAGGGCTCCTTACAGCACTCCCTTACAGTAGTCCCTTGCAGTGCTGCTTACAGCGCTCCCTTGCAGTAGTGCCTTACAATCGTTCCTTACAGTAGCGTCTTACAGTAGTCCCTTGCAGTGCTCCTTACAGCACTCCTTTACAGTAGTGCTTTACAGTAGTGCCTTGCAGTAGTGTCTTACAGTAATGTCTTACAGTATCCCCTTGGAGTGCTCTTTACAGTAGTGCCTTACAATAGTCCCTTAGTGCTCCTTACAGTACTCCCTTACAGTAGCGTCTTACAGTAGTGCCTTGCAGTGCTCCTTACAGCACTCCTTTACAGTAGTGCCTTACGGTAGTGCCTCACTGTAGTGTCTTACAGTAACGTCTTACAGTAGTGCCTTACAATAGTCCCTTAGTGCTCCTTATAGTACTCCCTTACAGTAGCGTCCCTTGCAGTGCTCCTTACAGTATTCCCTTACAGGAGTGCCTTACAGTTGTTCCTCGCAGTGCTCCTTAGAGTCGTCCATTACAGGAGTGCCTACAGGAAGAGTATTGTTCATAGACAACACGGGCTGTGCGCCTTCGTCACAGTTCGTCAGTAACCGCCCGATCACAGCAAGACTAATCCCTGAGAAATTCAACTGTTGAAAAATTGAACATTGGGAATGCGTAATGAGGCACGCTCAGGTCATTACGGTTTTTTTCTTCTTCTTTTAGGTCCGAACCACCGAAAGGTGTCGCTACTGACCGCATGGCAGCAGGCTGTAATCACGGTTGCGGTGACCGCTTTTCGATGCAGGCGAAATACAAAAACACGCCCGTGCGCTGTGCGATGCATTACCTCTTGTGCTGTACTTTGTACAACGCGGAACGGGCTGTGTTATTCGGATCCCTCAAGAAGGCAGGAGTTCCTCACAGTTCTCTTCAGGACATTGTTTTCCCGCGCGGGAGCCAGTCGAGTAGAAGGGATGCTTCTCGCCTTCTTCTACTTTACCTGCGGGACACGGATTTGGCCTCCACATGGTGACCTCAGGAGTGTCTGTCTGGGTTTTTGCGGACAGCGTTTCTGTGATTTCTATTTAAGTGTCGCTACGGTGGAGCAATTGCCGGCAGCAACTGCAAGGCTAATCCCACCGGTAGTTTACAACCACTCAACTCAACTCAACTCGAGCCCACACGGTCAAAATTAATCTGAATCCCTGATGAGTGCACTCGCGTATTCGTCGCTTCGCGACATGAAATCCCACACACTATGCGTACCTAACTTTTCACATTATGCGAGCTTCCGTTTTTGCTCTTCCTTTCCTGGCTTCCTGAAGCTCGGGAAGGACTCGAGCTGCCTTTTAGGTGTTGCCGTTGTTTGGAATTCTTCCCCCTTCGATACGACACTAATCGATGTACTTCTAGGGTAACCCAGTGGATTCCGGTGGAAGAAAAGTTCAGGTGGGGGCGGTCGACAGTTGGGTGGAAAGATGTGATGACAGAAGTTCGCTGGAATAGGGTTGCTGGGGCGGGTGCTGGGCACGTATTGTTCTGGCGGATAGTTTTAGCACAGCGCAGGCGTACACTGGATTAACCTGCATGTTGCCCCCCGCGCAGTAGCAGCTCGTTGCACGCCCCGCCTTGCTCTGAATCCTATGTCCACGCTAACAAGTCTCTGCTATGCTAAACCTCTCTAATGATGATGCTAGCACACGGCCAGAGACCTGAGCAGTTACGTACACACCGCGAAGGCGTAGCGGGGGTCATAAGGTACGGCTAAGTAAAAAAAAAAATCAAACAAAAATAGGACTCGGGAGATTAAAGCTAGGAAGAAAAAATAAACGCGCCCCTACAAACGAGCTGAGAAAGCCGTAAACACCCCGTCGAGAATTCTCAACGGGGCCCGCGAGCGGCAGCGTGCTGCCCAACAACACACGCAGGTGAGAGTATACACACAGCGCGGCTTCCTTGCCGGGACGACGCACGCGTTACGAAAGTGGGAAGGCGAGAGAGAAAGGGGGTGGGGGGGAGCGAACGCAGGCAGCTCTCATGCCGCTCACGATCGCACTCACACGTGCCTCCACTGCCCGCTTGCTTGCTTGTTTGTTTGTTTGTTGACTTGCACCAGTCTGTGCGTGCGTGAGCGTTGCGTCTGTGCGTGTTTGCTTGTTGTTGTTGTCTTGGTTTTGCTCACGTCTGCCGAGCCCGGCCCTTCGTACTCGAGTCCAGCTTCACAGCCGGCCGCGGCTGTTGATTCTACACGCAACGTTTATACGAGCCGTTGTTTCGTCTGCGAGTCGAGCGGCCAGACAGACACATGGGAGAGTCCCGATGCTCGCGGTTGCATTACGCATTTCCCAGGCTGCCCGCCAGCATCCTGGCGCGGTCTTCCCGCTAGCAGAAGAGGGCCGACATTGTGCGCGGGGACTCCTCGGGTGGAAGTCGGCGGCTGCCGGTCGTAGCCGTGCCGTTGGCGTGGGTCGCTGCCGATTCGTATCTGGCCCCGAAAGCGTTTGTCCGAGCCGCTGCTTGGGAAGAGGCGTGGGCCTGATGTTCCTCGCGGCGCTGATAGCGCGTATCGTAATGAGGCGCGCCGCGGCGTCAAACAAAGGGTATAACGGCGGAAATCACTGCACCCCCGGCGCTGGCGCCACTCCTGGGGTGGTGGCGAAAGCTGGCGGCGCGATGAAAGCGCCGGGTTTTCTTCTTGCGTTGTCAGGGTGGCCTGCGTGTGTGCGAAGATCTCGCGCCTTCGGTCTGCGATGAATATTAAAAACTGCCAGATAACGGGATCGTTCTCCCCGAGCCTGAGTAAATCCTTGACCTGAGATGCTGCCTTCGTGTTCTAAACAAAAAAAAAGAGAAGAAAAAAGGAAAAGTTGAGGGCCCGTAAGAAGGCTGGGATAGCGCATGTTGTGTAAAGGGCTTAGAGCTGTAACCCTTCGTGTGAAACTTCCGACTCCGTGGGAAATACATTCGCATATTTCAGGCTCTTTCCTCTGGGGGCGGGGACACTAAGGGGCGCTGCAGATTGTAAATCCATGGGTAATCCTCTAAACAACTTCAGTAAAGATATCCCCAGTAGATTACCTTTACCTGCCATTTCCTACTTACACTTTAACTTAGCCGCCGCGGTGGCTCGGTGGTTATGGCGCTCGGCTGCTGACCCGAAAGACGTGGGTTCTGTTCCGGCTGCGGCGGTCGAATTTCGATGGGGGGCAAAATTCTAGAGGCCCGTGTACTGTGCGATTTCAGTGCACGTTAAAGAACCCCAGGTGGTCGGAATTTCCGAAGCCCTTCACTACGGCGTCCCTCATAGCCTGAGTCGCTTTGGGACGTTAAACCCCCATAAACCAAAACCACTTTAACTACGTCAGGGCCGGTTGCGTCACGAGTGCAGTGACCCCAACTAGAAACTTGGAGAAGGTTCTCCCGGTAGAGAGTTCGTAACCCTTACTGTCACCAAATGAGGCGCCGCAATGGTTACGATCCTCGGCAGCTTCCAGTACAGGATTGCTGTTATGTTGCGATCTACCGACAACCGGTACAGTTCAGAGCACAGTTCTTCCCATACAAAAATGTCCTATGGCCGGCTATAGAATTTTGGCCCAAATAGCTACAGACCTTTCCTATTTCTGTCTATAACTGTCTATACAGGCTGATATATTTTTCTATAGAGAGCTTAAGACAATTGTATAGTTCCAAAGCTATAGCTTTAGTGGCATTAATTTTTCAATAGCTGGCAATAAGCACCTCTATTGGTGCTTATAGACGTTCATAAAAGGCCATAGACGGACATAGCTTTTTCCATAGACGCCCATAGGACTTTTTTGTATGGGTTTAAGCATTTGACCGGCCGACTTGTCGCATACAATGCAAGGAGTCAATTCCATTCAACAGCTCCGGAGTTCCTATAGAGTCACTCCCACGTTGTATTCTTGCAACAAAAACGAGGATGCGGTACTCGTGGCAGCTATAAGAACAGGGACAAGTTTAACGCTCACCCGCGTTTCATCATTGCCATTCCGTTGCTCAAGGCGTCCGCCAGGCGCGCCCGAGGCGCTAAACCATTGGCGGAGCCGGCCCACCAAAGTGGACGCGATACCCGGCCCGCGTCACGTCCAGATGAGAGCGAGCGCCGCCTATACGGCGCGACATAATTGGCGATACCGATCGTCATATCTCTCCGGCGTGCATGGGCATGCAAAATCCGCCAGGGGGCTAATAAGACGCACGCGCTCGTTGTACACACATACCAGGTGAGCAGCAAAGCGGCTCGGTATACGAACCGCGGATTCGTTCGCCGCGCGATGCATAGACGACGCAGTGGCGCGTGTACGTATATGCCTATGCATGCTAGCTACCCGCTCTCAGTCGCTCAAGCTCAAGCCAGCAACGACGACGAACCCGCCAGCCTTAAACGACCCGAGCGTCCTGTTTTCTTTTTTGTTTTTTTTAGCGAGCGCTCATTGGGACCCCTGGGGTGACGCGAGCGCGCGCCCGAGCAGGCGCCCGCACCGATTCTCCTGGTGATTAACTTGCACTATCGGTGTCTGCACGAGCGTTTCAGTACGTGCGTACGTGGTCCATGCATGAGTTTGTTCGTTCGCGGTGTCTGTGCATGTGCGTAGCACGTATATAGTCTTTTTGGTTCGGGCTTCGCTCTCCCGTGCGCGGTGCGGCCCGGTCGTAATTGCTTCAAGGCTGTAGGTACACACTGGAGGGACCGTGGCGGGATTGGCTTGGCTTGGCGGCAATAGGGTCCCCGGCAGCGAGCGCTCGGAGGGCTCCCCCCCCCCCCCCTCCCCACCTCCTCTACCTCTCAGTTTTCTCTCCTTGTAGTCGCTGTCTTAATTTTCAGCCCGGAGCGTTAGTTGCATTTCGGTGACGACAATTAAGAGGCGGAGCGAACATCCAAAGCGCGCCAGCGCAATCTTTTTTTTTTTTTTCTCGGCTGCAAACACTTTCGGTGTGAATTGCGCTTCGGACGGCCGCGTGGCTGGCTGACCAACGAGTCGCGACGCCTCGAGCTCGTTCAGCGCACGTGCCGACGTGATTCGGACGCTGGTCAGCCGTCGGCTAGGAATGTGTGTCACTGGGCAAGAGCATTTAACGCGCCTGAACCGGACAGCGGTCGAGTGCCGTGCGATAACCCCTGTAGCAAGCCGGAACGCCTAGATGTCAGTCCTGCTAAACGCATTTGCTGGACATGTAATGCGGGGAAGTGGGCAAACAGGCTGTCGTCATTATCGAGCAGCAACTTTCACCTCGTTTAATCTGCGATTGCATGAACGGAAAACGAACTATGTCGAGCACTGATACCGACGAATGAATTTTTATTTGGTTTGACTGAAGAACGCGATCTATCCATCCTTAAGGCAGAGATGATCACGACACTGCCCTAACTGGTTCATATCCTAATTGCCAGTTCGGATAAACGGACTTGCTGGACATGTAATGCCAGGAAGTGGGCAAACAGGTTGTCGTCATTATCGAGCAGTAAATTTCACCTCGTTTAATCTCCGATTGCATGAACGGAAAACGAACCGACGAATGAATTAATTAATGTTTATTTAATTTGACTGAAGTACGTTGGAGTTAGACAGGCAGAGCAGAACGATGGGTCTAAAAATTAACATGCAGAAAACCAAAGTAATAAATCAACAGTCTAGCAAGGGAACAACAGTTCACAATTGACAGCGAGGGGCTGGAAGTGGTAAAGGAACTTAGGGCAGGTAGTGACAGCTGATCCGGATCATGAGGTAAATAAATCACTAGAAGAATAAGAATGGGGTGGAGCGCATTTGGCAGGTTCTCTCAGATCATGAATGGCAGTTTACCAATATCCCTGAAGAGAAAAGTGCACAACAGCTGTATATTACCGGTACTCACCTACGGGGCAGAAACGTGGAGGCTAACGAAAAGGGTTCAGCTCAAGTTAAGGACGTCGCAGCGAGGTATGGAAATGAAAATGATGGGTGTGACGTTAAGAGATCGGAAGCGGGCAGAGTGGGTGAGGGGACAAACGCGGGTTAATGACATCATCTTCGAAATCAAGAGGAAGAAATGGGCTTGGGAGGGTATGTGATGTGAAGGCAAGATAACCGGTGGTCCTTAAGGGTAACGGAGTGGATTCCCACAAAGTAAGCGTAGCTGGGGAACGGCAGAAGGTTATGAGGGCGGATGAGCTTAGGAAGTTTGCAGGCAAAGGGTGGATGCAGCTGGCAAAGAACAAAGTTAATCGGATTGCCATGGGAGAGGCCTTTGCACTGCAGTCAGGCGGATGATGATGATGATGATAACGCGGACTACCCTTAAGGCACAGATAAACAGGACGCTGCTCTAACTGGCCCGTACAGTAAAGAGCAGGCTAGGATTGGTCGGAGGGTCACCTGTCAGTGCATGCTCAGAGGGTTTCGCACCTCTGTTCACGGGCTTGTTTCCAAGCTGTTCCTCTTTTTTAGCGCGCCACGTACATACCAACCGCATGCAACATAGGCATGCATGCATCTCAGCATGCAGGATGAGGAGAAGGACTTTAGTGGAACAGGAGAGGTCTGCCTGGTTGTCGGCTACTCCATGCAGCACGCAGAAGAGCAAAGGTGCCACATCCACGTGCTCGCCTCGTTCTGTCCAAGTGTAAGCCTCTGTGAATCGTATGCTGAAACAGCTCATTTCGCTATAAATGAGTCCTCGCTCCTCCTGCTGCGTTGTAACAGCATCGGGCACTCGCGATTGCACGCATGCGACGCAGACTGCTTTTTCGGCGCTTTATTTATTTATTTATTTATTTATTTATTTATTTATTTATTTATTTATTTGTGGCGAAAGCTGCACTGGCGGCGAACACGCAGTTTCGCGGTGCTTATGGTCGCAAAGTACCACGTGACCAACCACGTGACTGGTCACGTGACCAACCGCGTGACGAACCACGGGACGAGCCACGGCGCCACCTCCTCGTCATCTGGCGTGACGTCAGAGGAGAAGCCGCTCGCCACAGCTTTCGCTACGTATATCCTGGCATAGCCGAGCTAAGCCACTGGACAATTTTTTCTTGATAGAAAAGGACACAGGAAGAAATGCCCAGGTGGCGCATAGCGCATCAATAAATAGATAAAGAGGAGGAGGGAAAGGCAGGGATGTTAACCAGAAAGGGGTTCCGGTCGGCTACCCTGCACTGGGGAAGAGGGATTAGGGGACTAGAAGGAGGAAGAGAGAAGGGAAAAAAGGCATATCACACACGCGCACAACGCTGTCACAATTTGTCACTCAATCCAGTCGCTCTCAAGTAGGCAAAGAGTGCCCTGTATGCCTTGAGGGCAGTCGACTGCTGTGGCCACGGACCGAGGATCTTTTGCTCTGTTAGCGCATCAATAAGTATGAATGACATCGGCGATGTTTGAATTGCTTGGTTATTCGACGATATAGCGCCCCGCATTTACGGATTCAGCGGCCTTCGGCATTGCACGGTCTTGCCACGTTAGATCGCGGTCCTCGCGAAATTGCAGCCGGGACGCAAAAAAAAAAAAAAAACCCGAACCGCGCGCCTTTCATCGCGCCGACCGCGCGCTCTTTCTCATATATGCGCGCCACACGGCGTCAAGCGCTGGGTGAAAAATTACTTCTCCCCAAATACGTTGCGTGTGCCTTCGGTGTGCGTATACATATAGTAGTAGCGTTTTATTTCTCGTTTCTCGGCTCCTTTTTTATTTATTTATTCTTCATCTCGGCGTTGCGTTCGGAGGCGCGTTTGTATACGCCGTCGCCACGCCGTAACGGATGCTGGACTCCGAGCGGATTATTACTCCGCCGCTGTGCAGTGCATAGGCGGTTGATCGCCGCATGGCACACCGAGCGTGATCAAATGGGTTGATTGAGATGGATCGAGTGTGTATGCAGAACCTCGCTCACTCCTTTGCACCCCCCCCCCCCCTAGGCCTTCCCCACCCCCCCTTCGTTTCCCCGCCTGCAACCATAACGCCAGCCTCCAAAAACCCGGCAGGAAGCCGAGTCCATATGGCTGAAAGAGCCGGGTCAGTGAGCCGCGATGGTGCACGGCGCGTGCAGCGCCCCCACGTTTTTTCCGCGGTCGTAAATGGTGAGTAATGCTTTCGTCGCAGTCTGGGGCGAGCCGGCGCAAGAGGTGTGTCCGGTATAAAGCGATCGTTGAAGTTGCGTTCTTGTTTTATAACCCACGTCGCATTTCTCTCCGGCTTGTGTTTCTCTTTCTTCGTCGATTCACCTACCAAGTTTTTTTTTTATTATTTGTTTCTTCCCCCGTCTTTTATTCGCGTGAAAAGATTTACCGCCGCTCCTCCTTCGCGGCCCATAAGATTCGCGTGGTGGTCAAATAAAAGCGCGGGTTAGGCACGCGTAATGTTTACCGCAGCCGTGTGCGTCAGCTGCCCTGTTGAGAGCCGCGTCGATGCAGTGCGGTATCAAAAGCGCTTTGAATCGACGGGAGATATCCACGTAGCAGGAGATGGAAAAAAAAAGCTAAACTTTCGCCGGACGTGTATTTTTTATCATTCATCCAAAACACGTCCTTCTGCAATTTCAAGGCTGATTACGGAGTGCCACTATGAAGTAAAAAAAAAAGCTCCGGTGAAGAAGAGGACGGACAACCGTGAAGCGATAAGCAACCGCTACATCACTCACTCGATAACTGTTATTCAGTCTTCCCATTATTCATTCGTCCAGGGATAATTAATTCATCCAGCGCATGGATATGTGAGAAAGCTGAACTAATCGTATGTATGCCGTCTCTTGGCAAATGTATACGGAAAGAAGCACTCCAACTCCGGCTGATCGGTCAGGCCTGGAGGACCGTATTCGCCGATGGTTTCCCGGGACTGGGTGAACCACCCGCGTAATTACTTTACATTAACAAAGTTTCTTTTCTCTCTCTCTCTCTCTTTCTGTAATAGCCCGGATAGTTAGTTAGTCAAGCGGGTCTCGTCAGGACAGGGTGCTCATAACTTTAGGCGCAGCGCCCCTAACCTGCCAGCCTTCTGCTTCCTAAATTAACGTACAGCCCTGATTGAGAGACTTATTTAAAAGCTGCCTAGGTGGCTGTTCCGCACTCTAAATATAAAGGTGTAAAAAGGGTGTAAACTGCCCTCTACAGTACTCCCTTGCATAAAAGAGTGTGAGTATATAGAGTAAATATCGTCTCGTCTGTACACCGCTCCCCTTTCCGTTAACACTGGTTGCTTATTACGAGACCAACCACCCACTCCATTTCATCCGCCCCGCCGGCTTGGAGGTTGGGACAGAGCGTTCGGCTGTTGACCGTTAGGTCGCGGGATCGAATCCCTACCACGGAGGCTGCATTTCGATGGAGGAAGGAAAATGCGAAAACGCCTGTACGCTGTTCACCGTTGGAGCACATTAAAGGGACGCCGCGGAAAGATAAAAGCTGCCCTGAATGGACACGGTACCGCGTTTCTAGTCACAAAGGAACCACTCTCGCCGAAAACGGAGCTTCTATAAGCAATGGAGAAGTGCAAGAAACGAAAAACAGATGTCGCCACCGCCGGCCGATTTCGCAAGTAAAATGCGTGGCGTCAACACCGATTTTCCCACGCGGATCCCAGAGGCTACGCTACATCGCCGTTCACTTCAAAAACAGCAGCAACCCGCGCTTTTCGACAAGGACGTCACCAGTTTTCAATTGATTGGCGGGAAGTTTCTTAACGTTTGTCAGCGATAAATGCTCTTTTTGCCGCTGACCAAGCATTAACACGGCCAGAGAGTCATTTTTTAGTGATAACTGGACAGAGTGGTCGTCAGTGTCCGTATAAAGAACTCCAAGTGGTCGACGACTTTTTCTCTCTTTCTTGTTTCACTCCTTCCTTCATCCCTCCCTTCACGGCGCGGTTGAAGTGTCCACCTAGAGCGAGACAGTTAATAATAATAATAATAATAATAATAATAATAATAATAATAATAATAATAATAATAATTGGTTTTTGGTGGAAAGGAAATGGCGCAGTATCTGTCTCATATATCGTTGGACACCTGAACCGCGCCGTAAGGGAAGGGATAAAGGAGGGAGTGAAAGAAGAGAGGAACAAATAGGTCCGTAGTGGAGGGCTCCGGAATACTTTCGACCACCTGGGGATCTTTAACGTGCACTGACATCGCACAGCACACGGGCGCCTTAGCGTTTTTCCTCCAAGTGCTCCTTTCATTTCCTCACAACCTGTCATTATGATTATGATCATCTTCGTGATCAGTTCCATTCTCTTCAAACACCTCCTCTTCTTCAACTCATCTATTGTTATTCTTCGTTCTATCCTTCCTCCTTTCGCTGACTCGTCTCTGACTCGCTGTCGCGTCTCGCTCATTCTTTTTTTTTTTCCGCGTGGTTCCACTTCTCGCGCTGCCGAATGAATGTCCATTCGCCCCGTCTCTTGCGCGCGCTCGTTTATGCATGGCCGACTCGTCGGAATGGGCCACTGTCCAGATCATGACAGCTTCCAATGAGCCCGCTTTCAACGCTGGCAGCAGCGTGATTATCGTTCGCTGTTTTGCGCGAGAACGTTCTTCCCGTTCGAGTCCTTGCAGTAGCGGCACCACGTTCCGTGCCCCGTCAGCTGTGAGCACGAGTCGTCTTTTTTCTTCCACTGCGGTTGCCGCGCCGTCGACGGAGCCGCGCAGACGATTGGCTGAGAATACCTGTCACGGTATAATAGCCTGCGAGAGTCGGCGGTGGCGGTCACTGCGAAGGCGGCGGACAATTCTCGGGAGCACGGACCGAAAGGAGGCGCTTCCAGCGCTACTGTAGAGTGATAAGCCTAACGCGTCTGTCAGAAGGGAGCTACCTAAATACACGTCACTTCCGGATGATTGGGTTAGCTCGGTGTAGTCTTCTGGGGCACGAAAAAGCCCCCGAAGTGAGGTTCAGTTTGATGATAGATATGACATTCAATATTCACGTCGGTTTTAATCATCTCGCGGCTAATTAGCGAGAGAAACGAGCGAATTGTGTTTTAGTGAACCTATTTGCAAGCTGTACACTCTGGAGGCTCCTGTGTACAAGTGCAAGCATTGTTAAAGGGAACAAGCGATCGTGTGCCGCTGGGGACCGGGTGAGCGGTGATGGCTGCTCTGGGAAACTGAACGCGCGCTCTGTCATAAGCGCGATAGTGGTTTCAATTTTGGTAACAGTAACAGACCTGAAACTTTATTACGCGCTGAACCAGAACTCAGTGGTTCAAGTAGGAACGAAATGGTGACGAGTTTTCTTACCCGACCTTTTAGGGCACAGCCACCACCGCTACGATGTCCCCTTCCATAGCATTTCGCGCTAGTCAAGCAGACGGATTAGCCTAATGAGAGTAAAGAGGTAGCAAGCTGCCCCTCTAGTACGCCCCATTTTGCGTACAGGAGACCCTTAAGTTCCGGAGCAGATTTCGGTCACTAAACATACGGAATGCTTGCTCTTTGCGACGGAGGCATATTCCCACTGCAAACCATACTAACTTGATGCGGTTAGCAATGGGAGGAAGCTTTTAAAACGCAGCACCAGAGGTCTTGGGGTTAGCTAATAGAAGAGGTTGAAACCTCGTTTAAAACTTTCGTAACTGCTAGAACTTCGCATGTTTCGAAGAGGGAATCTGTTTCCGTCGCCAACAATAATTATGCTGTTATCTTAAGTGACGGAATTTTCCCCACGGTTTGGGCATCATACGAGGCCCCTAAAAGGGGGTGAACCGGAGGACAGCTTGCTCGCTTGATTCGTGTTTAGAATGAAGATTATTGTGCACGAAGAGAATGAGAGCGCCTTCACATCAATACACTTCCCAAGCAGCACAATATCGCCCAG
>NC_135507.1:27607644-27710144 GCF_052857255.1 Amblyomma americanum | reverse complement strand
CTCATAGCCTGAGTCGCTTTGGGACGTTAAGCCCCCATAAACCATAATCCAAACCAAAATTCTGGCCGCTCCGTTTGTCCCCTTATTTCTTCGTTGCCCAGACCAGACAGAACAGGCCGCCTTTCAAAGCGCAGCTCTGATTACCGTGGAAAGGGGAGAAAAATTTCTTCGTGCGCGCAATTAATCGGGCTCACCTGCCGCACGCACTAGCCACGCGAACGCGAAGTACCGTGAGCCCTGCTTACTTTTGCGCCAGGTTTGGGTGTCGGCTAATTGCCAGGGCGTCAGATTCGTGACTTACACCCGCCTTCCCGGTCTCCGCGCCTTGGCATGCTCCTTCTCACGGCGCGCAAGCCCATCGGTGTTCATAAATTTCGCCTCCCCCCCCCCCCCCCCTTCAGGCGCCTTTAATTAGTCGGTGCCGTAACTCGGGCCTTGATAATCATTATGCAGCGCTATAAGACGTCTTCAACGGCCCCGGACGTAGATCCGCAATGGCAGAACGGGCTGCCCAAGAATGGACAATAAACGCTTTCGTTTTGTGCGCTTAATTATTATTTTGTTGTTGCTTTAATTTTGCATGGCAGGCCTCTTTTGAATGCCTGCCACTAAGTTAACAAGCAGGGAGGGAATGAACGACCAATGAGTTTCTTACGGGATACAGTCGGATGCAAATCAAGAAAACTGCTTTTACCTGTCAAAGAACCAATTTCCAGCCAATGGCGTCGGCCGATTCGTGTGAACCTGCGACCGTGAGTAGCATGAGAATGCAGGGAGTGGCGCGACGGTTCAGGAGGAGGACTGTTCCCCGTTCATCCGCCACTCCCCGCATTCCACGCTAGCGGGTTCGTGAGCATCAGCCGACGCCATTGGCTGGAAATTGGTTCTTTGACGGGGGAAAGACGCCTTTTTTCTCAAATAGTATCCGAGAATAATCCAAAGTGAACTTGAGCGAGCTTGTACAATAGACTGATTATTTGTTTATAGAGAAGAAAACGCAGCGAAGGAACTCATCCGACTGTATTATCTGCGATTTAAATTTGTGTTGCTTATCTAATTCTGGACGTGAGCTTTCGGTAGGCCTATACGAACACCTTCGTCGCGAAGTAGGTGTGAAGCAATGCCTTTGGAAAGGTGATACAAGGGCACGTGTCGATTGAATGTCAGAGGACTTGTTTAACTGCGAAAGCAGTGGTACCGCTTTCGGCGTCGAAATATGGTTAGAGTTAGTGCAATCACAACGGAGACAAAAGTAAGGCTGTCTATACAGACACACGCGTTGTACCGTGGATGCCGAAGGTAACTATGCCGCCACATACAGTGAACAAGGGGGTCTTGCCAACGATATTAGTACAAATGCAATGCGACAGAGGATACGAAACGCTTGCTACCAATCGAAGTTTCCCTTAGTCATCTTAACCCTTCTGGACTACCCTCGGTTGCCAAGCGGTTAGTTCGTAGGACGAAAGTAGTTTCTTCGCAATATATTCTCCAACTATAATAATAATAATAATTGGTTTTTCGGGAAAGGAAATGGCGCAGTATCGGTCTCATATATCGTTGGACACCTGAACCGCGCCGTAAGGGAAGGGATAAGGGAGGGAGTGAAAGAAGAAAGGAACAGAGAAGTGCCGTAGTGGAGGGCTCCGGAATAATTTCGACCACCTGGGGATCTTTAACGTCCCCAGGTGGTCGAAATTATTCCGGAGCCCTCCACTACGGCACCTATTCTTCCTTTCTTCCCCAGGTGGTCGAAATTATTCCGGAGCCCTCCACTACGGCACCTATTCTTCCTTTCTTCTTTCACTCCCTCCTTATCCCTTCCCTTACGGCGCGGTTCAGGTGTCCAAAGATATATGAGACAGATACTGTGCCATTTCCTTTCCCCCAAAACCAATTATTATTATTATTATTATTATAGTTGGAGAACATATTGCGAAGAAACTACTTTCGTAAAATTTATCTCTAGAGGGAGTGAGGCGGTTAATAGATATCCTGTCGAGGTTGCCAAACCGGACTAACACCGCGATGCCGTGACGTGACTCTTATGTACAATCTTACTTTTGGCTCGAGGCGTCTCGGCGCGCACGATTAACTTCCAATTCAGAAAAGTCCAGAAAGAGTACACGGGTAACCAAATGGGCCCCCATCCATAACACTCGCGATCTTCCCGATTGTAGCCGCCGAAACAGCGCGCTCTGCCGTTTTGGCATGACTGCACGGATAACATTGTTCCAACTTGGAGCCAGTGATTCCCGGTGGTTTTGGGTGAACCACCACCACCTCTTCTCGCGCAATGTTCCTCTGTTCACGCTAGGCGAGATTTGTGCGGAGAATGCTGGTGCGGGCGCAGGGAGCTGACGCAAAGTAGAATGGATGGCGGTTCGCGCAGTCGTAAATCGAAGAGCGGCTTAAATTAGCGCCGGCGAAAAAAAACAAAAAAAAAAACAAGACTGGAGTGGGGACGGCGCGTATAAGTCTCCGCGTCACGTTTCAACCAGGTAGTCTTCGCTTATCGCTTATCGACTGCTCGCTCGCAAAACTGCCTGTCCGCTCTCGCGACGACCGCGAGGCGAGGCGATAGGTTGGTCACGAACTAGGCTTAAATCACGCCTTCAAGTGCCCGCTCTATAGGCTTCGCGCGTGTACGACCGCGACGCGGAACTAATTTTTACGCTTGGAAAAACAAGACGCTTCGTCATGCGCGTAGTTTCCGCCATGACGATGAATAACTCGACGAGAAACAAGGTGCGCAGCACATTGCAAGCGAATTGCAAACGCTTTGAACTTTGCCTCAGCGCTAAATCAGAGCTAATGATCGACAGCACGGAAAGGAGCTCAGAATTGATACAAGTTTTCGGCGATCATTGCATAAGCTGCCCTGAATATAGATTAGCTCGCTATTTACGACGGAGAGATCGGAAGTGACGAGCACAATTCAGTACTGTTGAGTTCGGCGTTGATTAAGTTGCTAGCTGGACGCCGGAGCGTAAAATGAGTCAGATAATTTCAGAGCGGGCTGATCTGAAATGACCAATAGCACGAAGCTAAGTGAACCCAAGGTTAACTTTGGATACACCGCAGCTGCCGAATCTATTGCCATGGGTAGAACTGCAACGCATTACAAGGGCGGCAACTGACGTACCTATCGATGCCCGAAACGTGGTCGAATGAAGTGGTTGCTTTCTTGATAAAAAAAAAAGAAGTAAAGAATACTTGGTTCTCACAGACGGAGCTAAACAGGTGTCTTCTTGCTTAGAATGCAGAGAAAAATAAAATTGCTGGCGGTTTAGCATTGCTAAGCCGGCACACCTGGCTTGGTCCCGCCTTGCGTTGCATGCCGTCTAAAGATAAATGAACCAGCAAGCCCAACTGTGAACATTTTTCTCCGCTTCCTCGGCATAAAATAGTTTATGGAACTGCATTCCATCCTTGTATCCGAATTCCTGTCGCGTTTTACACAGTATAAGCTATACTTCATCTTAATCTTCTGCGAGAGCGACCCGCGCAACGCTACCCACATTTCCCTGCCCAACTGAAAACACCGATGAGGCGCTGTACCTCAAGGACTTGGAGACAGAGAAGGTTAAGGGAGGGGGGGGGGAGAGTGAGGGCATAGTCTTCCTCATCCTAAATTAGCTTTCCCGACGCGTGTTCAGGTTATTATTGCTCTCTGGTTTTCCTGACCTCAGCATCGGCGATTTGCAACTCGTTCGGTGGTCTCCAGCACGCGAATGCAACGGGAAGTGATTAAGAAGCACCTGCAATGAGCCTGTATTGCTTGCTGCGGGCAAGTTTGCGGGTATAGACAAGCACGATCGCCATTTGTGATAGGTTTCTTTCTTGTCCATTTATGTCTCTCTCTCTCTCTCTTTCTCTCCTCCTCCGCAAGCTGCTGTCGATTGCCTCTCTCGCAAACACAACAATGACAAAGAGATTCTTAACGTCCTCGCAAGTTCCTCGTTTACGGCAGCACATGCATTTTTCTTAGTAGAGGGGGCAGATGACGGGGGGGGGTTGCGAAAGAGAAAGAAGAAAAGTATTCCCAGATGAAAAAAGAAAAGGACACGCGGCGGAGCGGGGGGCCGCCCCAACTTATTCCCGCCGGCCACGAGTGGAACTACGCGAGGAGCGGCGTGTGCGCAGCGCCACGCCACGGCGGGTCGTGCAATTAGGCAAATGAACGTCCCCTTGCTAGCTTGGCCTGTCGGCCTAACCCGGGCGGGAGGCCATCGCGCGCCCTGTGATTGCATGCGCCCCGGCTGGTGGCTGTGCGTACGTGGCACGTACTACGTACGCACAAAGCGCAGCATGCCACTTCACCGCAGGGGTCCGAGCCATTAGGCGCTGCCTTTTCTGTTTGCACTACGGGCACAAAGAAAGCGTTCTCGCCCTCTTTCTTCGTGCATGCCTATAGTGCAGCTCCGCCCATACTGGACCTCCGTTTCGGAAAACTTCTTGTCCTCCCTTGTACGCAACGACCTCCGAGCAGTCTCTGAAGGAAAGGGGGGGGGGGGGGGGGGAGGCGCCAAGGAGTCCGACCTCTCGGCTGTGGTCAGGACGGTGGTCGCGATCACATTCGCGTTTCTCTGCGCGAGTTGCCAAGCAAACTAGTAGCGGGCCGCTGTAAATCATAACCCGGGACGACTGTCTTTGCAGATGAACCCCCCCCCCCCCCGCTCTCTCTCTCTCTCTCTACGAACCTCTGGTGTCGAAGCCACCAACACAGCTGCGGAGAGATGCAATGCAGGAAGGCTCGCGGCGTCCAAACTTGCGCACGGATAGCCTCGCGCAGTTAACGCCTTTTTTCGGCTCGTCAGGTCGCGATGAGCGACAGCTTTTTGCGCGCTGACTGGCTCGGTGTTGAGGGACAAGGCGATCGGATGTCTCTCGTGACGTGTTTAACGGCCGCTTCGCGTGCCCACTGGTAGTTTTCATGCCCGTCGCTTCGAGGGTCTGTGGCTGTAAGCGTCGATGGGGTGCCTTTTTGTAACCACCGTTATGACCACGCGCTGCGTTTGGGCAAATCGCTGCGCTTCTTCCCAAATTGCGGCGATTCGAGGAATTTCGGGCACTTGAGCGTCCAGTAGTTAGGACAGTTTTGGGATCGTTAACGCGAAGGGAACGGCACAATTATGAGGGACTGTTTCATGGTTACAGATGATGCCTTTGACCCGACCGCCGGTCAAGTTCAGGAGTTGCCCCAAGTCTTTCCTTCCCTTGTGGTTCCACTCATTTCCCACTGGCTCGTTCGTAACTCTGCGCGCCAACTGCATCAACTCTTCGTACACCCGGCGTCAAAAGTTTGCGGGGCACGTGAGTCAATAAAAGAATTTGCTGCGGTTTAGTTCTGGTTAAACCTGAAGTGACGCGACAGCCACAGCTCAGTTGAATTGCAAAGTAAGTCTTTCGCCGCTCCGTTTCGCTGGGCGTTCCTTCTTCATCTTCGTCCCAGTTGACACGGCGCATGCGCACAGCTGTGGCAGCTCGGTTTCGCCGGCGCGCCGCGCCGCCGGCAGCAGCAGCTGCTCCGCACCGCGTGGCTGGTCACGTGACGAACAACGTGATCAGCCACGGCGCCGCGCCGCCAGCAGCTGCTCCGCACCACGTGACCAACCACGTGACAGCGTGGCTCGAAATGCTACCGTAATGTAGCTATCGCTACAAAAAAATCAGGAGGGTACGTTTAAGCTGCGCCTTAAGGTTATGACGCGATAATGTTAACCGGTTATTACTCATATATACGGAGTTGGTCATTTAAATTCGTAGATCCATGAGAGTCCCACCACTCCTGGCGCAGCGGTTAATGTATGGGCCACGGCCCTGCGATGGCAGGTGCTGCCACCGGTGGGGCTTGTGAGACCCAGGTTGTTGCTCTTTCCGGGCAAACCTCTCGCGACCAATCATTAATTTAACCACCACCTACCACGGTGTGCAGTTTTCTCACAATCCGATGGGGAGGTTGCGATGACGTCACAAGGTCACGTGACCTGGGTGACCCATCTGCCACCTAGGTTGCTTCTCTAGTTTGTAGATATTTCGTACACGGCCAACGCAGGCTTTTCTACGAGACGGGATTCTTACCGCTATCACGTCGTAATTATTTTTCGCGTAGCCTTGGAACAAAACCTGAAAGTGACAAACACTGTGCCTTGTTACTCCACACAAAATCACAGTCCGCTGCGGGTTTAGATTTCAGGTTACACGCAGTATCTGGCACGATAAAATGCATTTTGTTTTGTTTTCCGAGACTCACGTCATGCCTCGTAAACTTTTGACGCCGGACGTAGAGTAGACACTTCAGAAATTTCGCCATCCGTCAAATGCGGTTCTCGAAGCACGAATAGCGTCACGCATAAACGGCGTCACGCCTAATCTGCTTGTACCGTGTCGAAGTGATTACGCTCACAGCCCCGTACACTAACGGAGGCGGACCAGTTAACAACAATGCAAGTCTCCCCATCGTGCTATAGACGCACCCCCCCCCCCCCCCCCTGCCCCGTAAGGCTCCCGGTGTTTCGTGAGCTTGTTAACTCACGCTCGAATTGGGCCCGGCACTTCGCAAAACAATGGCGCGCGCGTGAGGGTCCCAAACAAGGTAGCCTGGCGTCGATCGAAATCGACGAAGCCTTCTTTTTTGTGTAACAGTATTATTTCCGCGTCGAGGTGGTCTCGACCAGCCGCCACCGTGCTTGCATGTACGACAGCAAAAGCACGCGCGCACAAACACAGTGTACCGACCGTTACGCAGCGCGGCAACGTTCGTCTAGTCACGAAACTCACACATCATAGGACGACAGCTTCGAAAGAAAAGAAAAAAAAAAGGATCTCGCCTGGTTTGCGGAGAGAGCACTAACCAGACCGCACTAGATCGGCGCAGCGTTTCGTGTTTGGAATCGCCGCCAACCCGCCGCGGTGGCTCAGTGGTTAGGGCGCTCGACTACTGATCCGGAGTTCCCGGGTTCGAACCCGACCGCGGCGGCTGCGTTTTTATGGAGGCAAAATACCTAAGGCGCCCGTGTGCTGTGCGATGTCAGTGCACGTTAAAGAGCCCCAGGTGGTCGAAATTATTCCGGAGCCCTCCACTACGGCACCTCTCTCTTCCTTTTTCCTTTCACTCCCTCCTTTACCCTTCCTCTACGGCGCGGTTCAGGTGTCCAACGATATATGAGACAGATACTGCGCCATTTCCTTTCCCCCCAAAACCAATTATTATTATTATTATTATTATTCGCCGCCAAGTTTCAAATACGCCTGCACGGGATTAAACTCTAGCGCACTCTCTTTCGTTGAAAGGAGTGGGCTAATGGACAGGCTACTCCATTTTTACATCTTTCTGTTTAGAGTATAAATACCCGAGCCGGTGCTTAACGCCGCGGTCCGCAGTTATGCACGGCGCTAGCGGCACCTAGAAAAAAAACAAGAAGAGACAAGGAGACGATATAAAAGAAAGAGGAAGAACTCTGCACCATCGTGCATGCACCAGCCTCTTTTTTCACGCGTGGATCTACAACGCGCTCATATACACAAGGCGCGCACGGCCAACACCACGTAGACAGTCTAGGAAGTGTTGGCACGACACCCCCGAGCATCGGAGAGCGTTAGCCGCTTTTTTCGCGTTACGCGTTCGTACGACGTCTACATACCCACGCGTTCACGCAACCGATATAATCTCTTCAAAAGTTTTCGCATAAAGCGAAGGCACTGGCCGTGTTGTGCTGTATAGCAGACACGGCTTCTTTTTTTTTTTTTCGTGCTCGGCGGGCATCTATCTACAGGGCGAGTAGCTAGCTAGCTTCGGGGAAAGCGCCGTGTCTCCGAAGGAGAGTAGCTCACGCACTATTCGTCGTCAAAAGCATTGTTGTCCCGGGGTACTTCACATACCTTCCAGGCTGGCTGGAGGCGAGAATTCCTTCGCCTCGGACGCGGCGAGAGAAGCTGTGTGCGGTCTCTCTTTCGACGAGGGTACGTGCCGCGTTGCTTCTGCTTGCGGCGCAACGGGTAGAGAACGCTGCGACGCGGCGCCAGTCGTGATTCGGGAGCGAACGCTTTCAGCCGCACGGTAGGAAGCAAGGCGTGATCGACTTGGTCCGCGCGTGCTAGCCAGCCTCCGCCGCCGCCAACGTCTACTGCGGGGTACGTGAGGCGCTATGGAAGAAAAAGAAGAGGGGAAAGTAGAAAAAGCAACCCTCCCTCCCTACACCGAAGCCGTCGCTGCCACCTATCTGCGCTCGCCTTTCTTTTTTTTTTTGCGCGGACTGCCGCTCCCCCTTACCTCCGTGCGGTGCGTGCCCGATCGTGGAGAACGAGTCGTGTGCGATACGCCGCGCTCGCAATGGGAGGGCGGTACGTCTGTATGCACAGACGCCTAGGTGTGCGGTGGTGGCACGTGTGTGTGATAAGGTCGCGAGGCGGAGTGCCTATCTCTCTCGCGTTTGTAGTCATAACGCAGACCGAGCTCCTGCTTGTTTTTTCCCCTCTCGTTGTTGTGATTGTTTTTACAGAAATGATTCGACTTAACGAACACAGCGAAAACAGTCAGCAAAGGGCGCAGGTTCAACCTTAGTCTGGCGCCAACACCTCTGAGCGTGCAATGAAACGCTTGTAACTCCTGACAGCGGGGTCAGCCAGAGTTCAGCGAAGCAACCACCACGGCTCAGCCGACACAACTTCCGCCGCCCACAGTTCAAGTTTTATGGTAAAGGGAAGAAAGCTGGAACAGTGAACAGGACAGCAAAAGCTGCACTGCACGTGCTTAGGAAGATCCTACGACACTTTTGCAGCGCTAACGAAAGACGCCGAAATAATAGGAGAAATAAAACAACGCAGTCAAGTACAGCAAAGATATAAGTAGGAATGGACCAAGTAATAAAAAAACAAACAAACAACATTACTAGTTTAAGCCGAACCAGGAGTCGGGAGGTTCTGGAAAGCCCGGGCTTATATAGGGCGCTGGTTGAGCACAACTGTTCACTTGTCCCAGCCCAATATACGCTTATCCTCAAGTATAGAGACTTCAATGTTGGCTTCTTTCTTCCTGATTGCACTTCCCTCCTTCGCTGCATATCCACTAGAGGTGATGCAGTCGCAAGGTCAAAGGCGGCTCAGGGCGGATAAAATTTTGACAATTCGAACCCGAAGAGGGCCGATTATCTGTCCGAATAATTCGGAGCTCGACCCATGACACGCTTTACGCGACGGAAAGCAAAGCCGTTAATTCGAGCCGAACATTTGTTCGCATAACGCGGAGTTCGACCCCTCACCCACTTGACGTGACGGACCCAAAAAGCGTTTGGTTCGAGTAAACCGAAATTTCGAATTAAGCGAGTTCTCATTTCCGAGCTTGCATCGTATATATATATATATATATATATATATATATATATATATATATATATATATATATATATATATATATATATAAAACAGTTCGTCCAGCAAGCACCCCTTTGAAATCGTGTCTTTCGTCTCCGGAGTTCCCAGGTTCGAACCCGACCGCGGCGGCAGCGTTTTTGTTGAGGAAAAACGCTAAGGCGCCCGTGTGCTGTACGATGTCAGTGCACGTTAAAGATCCCCACGTGGTCGAAATTATTCCGGAGCCCTCCACTACGGCACTTCTCTCTTCCTTTCTTCTTTCACTCCTTCCTTTATCCGTTCCCTTACGGCGCGGTTCAGGTGTCCAACGATATATGAGACAGATACTGCGCCATTTCCTTTCCCCCAAAACCAATTATTATTGTTATTATTTCGATGGAGGCGAAATTCTAGAGGCCCGTGTGCTGTGCGATGTCAGTGCACGTTAGAGAACCCCAGGTGGTCGAAATTTCCGGAGCCCTTCACTACGGCGTCTCTCATAGCCTGAGTTGCTTTGGGACGTTAAACCCCTATAAACCAAACCAATTATTATTATTATTATTATTATTATTATTATTATTATTATTATTATTATTATCGTCATCATCATCATCACACGCAGCGAACCCTGCACGTGCGGTGCTATAGCGAGCGGCGGCTCAGTGCCGCTGCCAGTGCCTCAGCGCCTCCCCCTTGCCGCTCGTGTTCGGGCTTTCAGTGCCGTCTCCCATTGCGCAAGCGCTTGAGAGATGTGAGCGAAGAGCGCGTGCGCGGCAACGCTTCACGGACCGGGGGGCGGCGCGCTCGGCTGGCGTAATCTCTCCTGCCCGCGGGCCGAGGTGTTGTTCTCTGCTCGAAAAACACAGCGTTCGCGCAGCGACCGTTCCCCTTCCGAAGCGGGCGAACATGAATGCTGTCGTAATAACAGCCGGCAAGCGAGCGGGCAGGCATTGCATGTTCCTGCGACGGGTTCGACCGCGCGCATATACGCGCACCTGCTAGCGCGCGTTTTTCACACAAACTGCCGCTGCTAGCAGCGCGTGATGATGGCCGGACAACGCGGCAGTGTGGACGATGAACGACTAGCAAACTCCGTCGAGCAGCGGCGGAAGAGTGGAGAGGAGGGGGTGGGGAGGGGGAAGGTGCGTCGATAGATGCTTCGCTGCGCACTGTCTTAGACAAAAGGAAAAAAAAAAAAAGATCGCCCGTCGTACAATGCGGGGTTGGGCCTAGAAGACTGCGCGCTCTATTTTGCTTTCTCCGTTTGATTTTGTCGGTGTGTTGTTATTGACTGGCTGCGGCGGGCAGGCTGCCGCCTCAGTGTAGCTCCATAGCTGCGCTCCCCGCACAGCAACACCCGAGTACAAGGCCCTCCCCCCCAACCCCTTCCACACACAAGCCTATACATCTACGCGTCCCTTGTACAATCCCGGTGTGTGCTCTACTTCCAATCCGCTAGGCGATTCGCTTCGCACGCGGCGATTGATGAGCGTGTATGCTTGTGTGTTTGCCCCTCCAGCGGTATCCGCGTTACCTTTTTCTTTTTATTTCTTTCTTTTTCTCATTCATTCATTCTTTCTTTCTTAATTCTCTGCGACTTTCGAAAGTTTTAGCTTTCGTGTGCGGGCCGAAATATAGGCGTACAAGGCCTTTCTCTGCGCACTTCACAGTCCGCTGTGCAGGATAGATACTTCGCTGTTGTTGGAGAAAAAGAATCAGTTTCAATTGTATATATTCGCAGCTCGTTTCGCTTCGGGCCTGATTTGCGGCGCGCACTGGACTCGTCTTTGATGTGAGCTTCACGCTTGACATGCGCGCGGTGGTCGTAACTCTGCTGAGAAACCTTCACGCGTCTACCGAACGTGATTTCGTTGCGAATATTCTCTTTCTGAGTCATGTGCAGCCTTTCCGCTGCTTTTTTGGCATTCATGCATAGCGGGAACTCCCAGATTTGAGTCCCTTAACTTTGGTTGAGTTTGACTGCATTTAGCGCCTTCGGATAGAGTTTCGCTCGTGTCTGGCAACGTCGAGTTCCTACATGGCAGCAATAGCAAGCCTACGACTGCCAACTGAAACAGTTATAAGTACAGAATTACCAGTTCTGTCCTTCCCAATGGACACTGAAACTCCCTGGGATGTCCTAGGGACGTCCTTCTGAGACGTCCTTCGGACGTCCAGTGAAGTTCCAGTGCCCATTTGGTCCTACCGAAGCTTTCAGCGCGTTGGGTCGCTGAGAGCAGCTAGTGAGTAAGTCACCGCCCAAGAAAAGCGCGTTCAGGTTTCAGCCGAAGTTCGTGATATCGTGGCTGCATCCCAGCCGCGATGTCAAATGTTCCTGTCTCCATAAACGGTCCGCTTTCACAGTCCAGATATGCGGAATTGGTCATCGAGGAGGCTCGTTTGGATCATGACGTCACGGTCTGTAACTGCAACCACGTTAACTTTTGCTTCGAAGCCATGTTATATCGCAGCCAACTATGCTTAGCAGTGAACCAGGAACCCCCCCCCCCCCCCCCCATCCCCGCATATATTCTGGAGCACGAGTCACGCGTGCACAGATACGCAGAGTTTATCAATGAGCTTCTGCAGACACACTGTGGCTTACAAGGGCCATTGGACTCAGCTGAAGCCTGGGCGTCAGTAGCGGAAGCGTAGACGTTTGTTCGCGTACTCGACGATGGTCCCGCAGATTTGGCAAGGCTCTCGCCACACTGCGAGCTAAAACAAAATAGCAACCACAAAGCTTTTTACTACGGCTGCTCGTAATGCCAGCCGGCGCCTCCCAGCTTCGAAAGAGAGAGCACACACGGAAGAAGGCGCTATAGCGGCGTGTGCGCAAGCCGTGCTGCTCCCTGCCGGCACGTCTTCGCCGATGCGCGCTGAAGGCAGCCGCCGGTCGAGGAGCCACATCCGCGTTGGCGCAACTTTTTAAGCCGACCGAGGAAGCACCGCGCTATGCGGGCCGCGTGAGCCTAACACCTCGCGCGTATTATATTCCCAGCCGGGGGCCGTAAAACAGGCACCTCGGCGGATCATCGTACTCTTTTCGGTAGAGACGTTCGTGAGGAGAAGATACCGCCGCGTGCCTTGCTCTTCTGGCGCGAAGGAGAGTCGTAGCTGGGCGCGCTTTTGCAATCTTCCGCGCGCTCCTATTCTGCGCCCCATGAGAGGAAGAGGATGCTACGGCCGCTCGCTAGTGCCAGTCGTAAAAATTAGGAATATGTGGAGACGCGCGCTCGCGTCCGCCGCGGCTTCCACACGTACGCGCGGGACCTCGTGTGGGTCACGTCTGCGTGACGTGCCCCCCCCCCCCCCCCCTCTCCTTCTTTTCTTTACCAGGCGGCCGTTATAAATCCGCGTCTGTTGTCTCTCTCACTCTCTTCTCTACCTCTTCTACATTCAGCGAGGATAGAGTTTGCTATGTGCTCTAACAGAGTGGCTTCCTTTGGAAATAGTGCACGAGTGTATTACACACGGGTGTGGCAGAAAGCTTCCTGGAATGCGGGTGAAGGGGAGTGGTGGTCGATTCCTCTCCATTGTTTTGTCAGTTGTTAATCGCACACATCCTATCCTTTTTCTCCAAGAAGAAAAGAAGCAGCACAAACACTGCATTTGCTCTTGGACGTTAGGTTTGCTCACAGACACGTAAAAGCTATTTGCTCGCCTTAATTCGTACCCTTTCGCTATCCTCATTTTTAGATGACTAGCTTGTTTTTCACTTCTGGTCGCCTTAAAACGTCGTGCAAGATGCAGAAGTATGTTAATAATCCATAGGTTAATTTTTCTCGAAATTCGTTTGAGCAGGTGTCCGATGTTGCATGTTTTATGTTTATTCAGTACTTGTTCGGGTTGTGTCGGGGAACGCGCTAGACCAGGGCAGTCCCGAATTGCTCGGAACTTGACTCTGCGGATATATGTGTATCTTGTCCCATTCTCTTAACCTGTAGTAACTCGATATAGTGTATGCATATAATATGCCCAATTTTTTCACAAAAAAATTCCAAACCGTGCCCAATGCTGTAGCTTTAGAGCTGCTTCTTTACAAGTACTTACAGTTAACGCGCGTTACTGGGGACAGAATGGAATTTGCGCTAATTGGACTGCGGTCTACCTCTGTTTGCGAAGCCTGAAATACAGCAGGAAAGGAAGAATGCTTTCCAATAACCATTGATCAGAAGGTGAAGGACAATAGTTTTTGCGCTACGACATATTACTCCGCTAGACAACGCCGTAAACATCGGAGAGAGTTACTCATATAGCTATCCCAATGAAAGCTAAGAAAACCCGGTCGAAGAACACAAGAGAAAGGGTTGTCATCATAACAGGTTTTTTGTAATGCGTTTAACCAAAACCATGTAGTAATAGAATTTGCTGTACTTACTGCAGAAAAGTACTGCAGAACTACAGGTTGCAGAAAAGTACTACAGAAAAAAACTACAGCGCTACAGAAAAAACTACAAAACAACAGAAGAATCTGTCGTTACGACAAAACTTTTTGTCCTTACGACAGAGTATTTTGCATTTCTGACACGGTGCTGTCGTATTTTCGGGCTGGGAAGGTTTTCCAGTATTCAGATAACATGGGGCTTCTATGTGTACCTGGCGAATTTTCGCGCTTTCAATGCATCGCCATTTCTGCCCTACTTCGCTGTCGCTACTTCCTTCATCGTTATTTCGCCGAGCAGAACTTTCAGCCGACACCACACATCTGCACCGGTGGCCTCGAACTGTGCGCGCAACAGCCGTGTCAATCGACGGGGCAAGATCCTCTCCGTATAATCGATCTGCCACGCCGTATACACGAAGACTCACGTACGTCCTGACGGGTGTTCATCTCGCTTCCCGTCCCAACGCGCTACTACCGAAGACGGAAGCGCCCAGCTGTCCCTCGGAGCGGCGTAGAATTCGCTCGTTAACTAACAACGACCGGCAGAAGCACTTCGTCCGTCTGCCCAGCCTAATGCGCAATGTCAACACGACCCGTCAGCGGGCTACGTACCAGAGGCACCGCGGAAATGCGCGTGGCGGCGCCTTCGTCTGCTGCTCTCCTGAACGCTGGCGCCCCCTCGTGCGACAAGGGGGCGGCTCGTCTCTGTGTTTGCCTTCCGATGTCACGCGCTTTCTCTATCCGGCGCGTGTGCTAGGCGCTGTCGTGTCAGAACAACGATTTCCCCCCCCCCCCTTCAAACTACGTCGCCTGTCATTGTGCTTGTCGGGCCTTTGGACAGAGAGCGCATCGCCAGTTTCGAGACGTCTCGACTGCGGAGCGTGCCACGGAATCTAACGCCGCTATAATGGATGCTGTCAGTGAGTGTGTGCGCAAGGTGATTCGACAAATGAAGCTGCAGACAGGCATGCCACTCAAGCTGTGGACATCTAGGCATGTGTGCTCGTCTGTGCAGAAGCGAGATAGACGGGGGATCATAGTGACCCAACAGCAAGAGCTGGACACTGCGAGCGAACGCGTCATTTTGACAGAAAGCGGCGTATTCATCGCTACAGCTACAAAAAGTTGCTGCCGCAATGGCGATTTCAGTTGGAGGCGTACCTGACAGTTTCCCCTTCGCCAACTCGAACTTGCCTGTATCGGGGATTCTTCAGCATACTGCTGTGCTCACTTTTGGCGATATTATGTTTAAGATGAAAAATGATGCGTAAACAGAATTTCGTATTCTACAAATGTTATTGGGATATTTTTCCTGCAATTCAGTATCCGTCGCATCCCTGCTTCTGCATTGCACCTGTTGTTGCGCAGGAAGAGTGAAGAACGTGCTGAAGAAGTATCCGGAATATTCCTTGCTTCTGCTATATATCAGTTGTAAAGGAAGAGTCAAGAACATTTTCGAGAAGTAGCTATAATACACCCCGCTTCTAAGCTATACATTTTGTTGTACAGAAAAATTCAAAACGCACCCAAGATGTATACAGAATATTCCTTGATTCTATATCAGTTGTTATACAGGAGAGTATAGAACATTCTCGAGAAGTAGCTAGAATGCACCGTGCTTCTGCACTATACCTTTTGTCGTGCAGGAAAAGTCAAAAACATTCTTAAGAAGTATCCAGAATATATCTTTCTTACGCACTATGCTTTTGTTGTACAGAAGTCAGAAACGTGCTCAAGAAGTATCCAAAACATCTGTTGCTTCTGTATCAGTTTTTGTACAGAAAGAGCCAAGAACGCTCTCGAGAAGTATCCAGAACACACGCGTTACTCTGCTTCCGCACTATACCTTTTGTGGTACAAGAGAAGTCAAAAACATGTTCAAGAAGTATCCATAACACTTCTTGCTTCTATATCAGTAGTTGTAGGGGAAGAGTCAAGAACGTTCCCGGGAAGTAGCCAGAATACACCATGCCTCTGCACTATGACTTCTGTTGTACAGGAAGAGTCAAGAAAGTTCTCGAGAGGTAGCCAGAACACGGCCTGCTTCTACACTATATCTTTTGTTGTACAAGAGAGGTCAAAAACGTACTCAAGAAGTATCCATAACACTTCTTGCTTCTATATCAGTTGTTGTACAGGAAGAGCCAAGAACGTTATCGAGAAATATCCAGAATGCCTTTTGCTTCTGTACTATAGCTGTAGCCATACAGAAAGTGTCAGAAACGTGCTAGATGAGTAGCAAGACTACCGCCGGAAGTCGGGGCATTTTACTTGCGTCACCTTCCGTTAAGCCTTTGCTGCCTTCAGTCGTAAAGTGTCTTCACAGACGCCCGTCTTCCCGCGTTCGCCAGCGGAGGTCAACGCCTCATTCGCGCTTTATGAATACACTTTATTGCGCTGGGAGGCATTAGCGCAGGCGCCAGAAAATCGCCGTAAAAAGCGCCGCTTGCCGAAGCCCCAGCCTCGCTCTAAAAGCACTAGCTTGTAACAAAACAAGCAGCTTCTGTGGGGGGAATAGGTGTCATGTTTGCCTATGCCTGCCTTCTTTATTTTACGGCGTCGTATGAACGCCGCTTTTACGTTCCGGTTATAGCAAAACACGCACGGCGTATTCTGGTTCTTGTTTTGATTATTTTGTTAAGTCAGCGCTTACTGCGCTGGCCACGCGTGGCTTTCAATTACAGCGACAGCCAAACGGCTCGTGAGATCGAAAACAGCATCGAGACGCGGCCCCGTGTGTGTCTACAGCCGTCGCCATAGCCCACGTGTTTACACGCGCGGGGCACGCAATACGCTGATCGGTCGGTCGCGCGCATGGCACTCACGCTAATGAAACGCTCGAGCGCTCACAACCAATTTCGTGGTTGCGTTTTCTTGTTCACCGTTTGGCTTTCACAAATGGTGCCAGAGTGAAGCAAATGTCTGAGTGAACTCGCGGCGACGCTTGTGGCCTTTGTAGCCATCTGTGGACCATGCTGATAGAATCACTCTGCTGACGGTGTTTGCGGAATAGAGATTTTTTTCTTTCTTTCTGACTGCCCAGGCAAAGCGCCGGAGCTGGGGCTCAATTAGTGGCGGAACATTAAACCCTATGCCCTATGTTCGCAGTTTGTCGTGTGTAATCTAGACGGCGTTGAAAAAAGCTCTGCCGCAGTGGTCTGTCTGTCTCTCTCTCTCTCTCTGTGTGTGTGTGTGTATGTGTGTGTGTGTGTGTGGAGAGAGAGAGAGAAAGTGTACATCCTAGCCGAAAAACAGTGAATGTGTGTGTGTGTGTGTGTGTGGAGAGAGAGAGAAAGTGTACATCCTAGCCGGGAAACAGTGAGTGTGTGTGTGTGTGTGTGTGTGTGTGTGTGTGTGTGTGTGTGTGTGTGTGTGTGTGTGTGTGTGTGTGTGTGTGTGTGTGTGTGTGTGTGGAGAGAGAGAAAGTGTACATCCTAGCCGGGAAACAGTGAATGTGTGTGTGTGTGTGTGTGTGTGTGTGTGTGTGTGTGTGTGTGTGTGTGTGTGTGTGTGTGTGTGGAGAGAGAGAGAAAGTGTACATCCTAGCCGGGAAACAGTGAATGTGTGTGTGTGTGTGTGTGTGTGTGTGTGTGTGTGTGTGTGTGTGTGTGTGTGTGTGTGTGTGTGTGTGTGTGTGTGTGTGTGTGTGTGTGTGTGTGTGTGTGTGTGTGTGTGTGTGGAGAGAAAGTGTACATACATCCTAGCCGGGAAACAGCAAATATGCCTAATAAGCGCATAAATTTCAAGATCTCACTAAGTGTTCCGAGAGAGTTGGCCTCGTCCAGATGGCGCTGGTGACAACGGTGGTCAGCGCCACCAGTTGTCGCTAGTTTGCTTAATTTCGCTTTTGACCGCGATTATACGATGTCGAGAGAGCTGCAACCGTCCAAAGTAAAAATTAACGGGCACTCCGAACTCAGTTATGTGCAGGTAATGCGTAGTATTAGCCGCTGTTCATTTCTTTACCGGAAGTGACGTCAGTTCCGGTCTGCCGACGTCACTTTCCTCCAGCCAATGATAACGCTCCGGTTAGGTGACGTCATTTCCTTCCAGACAGTGGGCGAATTATCCTACCGGTGAATAATTTCGACCACCTGGGGATCTTTAACGTGCACTGACATCGCACAGCACACGGGCCCCTTAGCGTTCGTTGCATGAATAATAATAATAATAATTGGTTTTTTGGGGAAAGGAAATGGCGGAGTATCTGTCTCATATATCGTTGGACACCTGAACCGCGCCGTAAGGGAAGGGATAAGGGAGGGAGTGAAAGAAGAAAGGAAGAGAGAGGTGCCGTAGTGGAGGTCTCCGGAATAATTTCGACCACCTGGGGATCTTTAACGTGCACTGACATCGCACAGCACAAAAACGCTAAGGCGCCCGTGTGCTGTGCGATGTCAGTGCACGTTAAAGATCCCCAGCTGGTCGAAATTATTCCGGAGCCCTCCACTACGGTACCTAATTCTTCCTTTCTTCTTTCACTCCCTCTCTTATCCCTTCCCTTACGGCGCGGTTCAGGTGTCCAACGACATATGAGACAGATACTGCGCCATTTCCTTTCCCCCAAAAAAAACAATTATTATTATTATTATGACGCAGTTAAGCCCCACTGGCTTTTAATGCTACCGCGTTAATAACAAATCAATGGACGAGGCGTACGACGGGGGGTATCGCTATAAACAAGACACAACAACTATAGCGACCAAAATCTGGGGCCATCCTCCACCAGGGCAGCGAATCGGCGCTACTGTCGCGCCGTCGAACTTGAGCTTGGCACCCTGTAGGGATGATTTCCGGTGCCGAGAGCACCACCGCAACTCAGCCCAGCGGCAAAAAGAGGCAGCTTTGAGTAGGAGAGCAAAAAAAAAAAAACGCAATGCCTCAATGGGCGGCAGAGGTTTCCCACTTCATGCCAGAGCATTTAAACGAACGAGAACATTTAAAGAGAACTCCTCGCCGTTGCGTTTTCTGTACTGTGTGAGATGTTCCCTTCGTGGTCACAGAGTCCGCATATGGGGCTTATGAAAGGGTAGCTGCATAAAAATTCTGCCCCAATACAGAAAGATACAAGATTATAGAAAAACCGGTCGTTACGACAGAACAAAACATTTTGCCTTATGCTTTTGACGCAGACTTTGGTCCGAGCCTGTTCCGGTTCCGGTTGTTAAAGGTTTTTGCACTCGCCACGCCTCTTGCCTTTTGTACCTCTGACGCGGCTTTGGTCTTAAATCATCATTTTTCACCTTTTTTTTTCTTTTTTTCACGTTTCTTGTTGGTCACCTGGTTTCACTCCTCATGCGGTTGTATAGTTTTCGGTCGTTAAGGGTTTGCTTGGTCATGATCATTTGATTTTCGTACTGATGTACAGCTGTCTGTTCTATTTTTCTTCACGTCATTTGGGATTTTTCTTCCGGATGGCCATGATAAAATATGTTACGTGGTTACTTATCGTGCTTCGCGTATTAGATATCTTTCAGTGATCTGTTGTACTGCGTGTGTTGGCTTCGTGACTTTGCGAATGTGTGATTGCCCGGATGTTACGGCGTTGTTGGCTTTCAAAGAGGCAGGTTTTACGCGAAATAAAAATTCATTCGTAAGTTGGTGCTGGTCCTGCCGTGTTTGTTGTCCCTTTTGTCGCCGTATTTCGCACCGTTTTCTCTGTGAATCATGAACCAACTAGCCCAAACTAGAGTTCTCCTTGAATATATATTTTGTCTCTATTTGCGCAAGGTTCCGTCGTTTTTTTGCTTCGGCTGGGATGCTACATAATCCTGATCCCCAGCGTCCTTTAGCCTGCTTCGCGCAGTCTAGCACATTTCAGTGCTGCACGCAATTCCGCGCGAATACGCCGTATGCGAGGCTTCGACCACTTTTGCTCGCGGCGTCTTGGCGTCGCTAACCCTCGGTGCGCTCATATCCGGCGAGAATTGATCGCTTCCGTTCGAGGCGTTCCGATCAAAGGGGCCCCGTTTTCACGCCTCCTTGAACGAGCGTCTGCTGTGCCTTTCTTCTGCGTCTTAGCGCTTGGCTTTTTTCCTATAGGCTGGCCGCGGTTGCCTCGGAGACGAGGTAAGACACACACGTTGTCGCATACTGGGAAGGCGACAACTAGCGCCGCCTATACGAACGACTGCGAGTGGAAACGTCGTAGCCACAGGGCTAACTGAACCAGAGTGCGAGACCTCGGCACGATTTCACGGGCTTGATCCCGGCCGCAGCGCCCCCCATCTGACGGGGATGAAATGCGAGAATCGCCATATATACACTCTGTTTTATTTATTGAAGTACCCTAATGGCCCAGCAGGGAGGGGGGGGGGGGGGCATGAAAGCAAAACAGTCATGCTCGTACAAAAAGATAGATAGATAAAGAGGGGGAGGGAAAGGCAGGGATGTTAACCATAAAGGGGTTCCGGTTGGCTACCCTGCGCTGGGGAAGAGGAATTAGGGAAGGGGGGGGGGTATGCCTTTTCCTCGTACAAAACTTTCTTTACACAGTCTATAGACTGTCCATAGACTACTTCTGTCTATGAAATCTATAGACAAAAGCGTGTGCGCCAGAGAACAGCTTACTTCCTTTTTTGCTCCGCCCTGTTTACAGTATACAATCCTGAGCAATATGAAAGGGAACAAACTTTTTGCACAAAATTGCCAAAATTTCTGTTTATTTTCCCGCTAAATTTGAGAAGGACATTTGGATATTATACGGAAAGAGAAAAACTAGTTACAAGACAGAAAAATATGGTGCTTGTCACACATAATTACGGAGTAATTCGATAAATGAATGCTCAAAATTTGTTCCCTCTCATATTGGTCTGTCATATTTAACTGTCTGCAGTTAAATTTCGGCACTTCATAAAGAAGCCCGGACAGACGACATTATTCGGGGCCTCTTCAGCGTGGGGTACTCAGTACCCCAAAGATTGCCTTGGCACTGAAACGTCTAATGCATTCTGCAAAACGGAGTAACTATCAGTTCCTGAAGATGAAGAATTTTTCTTCAACTGCGAAGATTCTGAGAACGCTATGTACCTTTTCTTTGTACACTCCAAGAACGCGGACCTGTGGCTGTGCTCGTGTGTATGCTGATGACTAAGTGCTCACGCAAAACGAGGAATATAAGCTTTAATCAATAAGCTCACGCGGCCGGAGCCTGTGACGTAGCCTAATCCGCCCCCGAGCCGTCGTGGAAAGTTCACAACCAGGAGATTCCCGCGTAGAAGTCAAACAGTTGGTGTGTTGGGCTCGTTTGCCGAGCCGATCAATTGTCAACAAAGCGCGGCTGCATTTAATGACCGTGATTGGTATGACTGTTTCTTTTGCACTTTTTTATGACTTTTTTTGCCCTTTGGCTGTCTTTGTCTATGGCTCTTCGGTGCTGGAAAGGCACTGTTTTTCGATTCCAAGCACAGAACTTCAGTCAAAACCGAAGTGAGGAACGCAATGGCAGGACGGGCACTATAATCGAATACAACTCAAGAACGAAGCGGCGGGTGCCCGTCAAACGAGCCCCTCTAGCCAATGGCGTCGGCCGATTCTGCACCTTGACCGATCACGTTAGAATTGCTAGTGAGAAATCCGGGGGGGGGGGGGGGGGGGGGGGTTAAATGGGTAATAACCACGGCTTAATCGGGTAAAACTCGGCGTCGTGAAAATCGGTCGACACCATTGGTTAGAGGGGCTTCTTTCAGAGGCATCCGCTGTTTCTTTCTTGAGTTGTATCCGACTGCAGTGCCAGTCTTGTTACGTCTATGCGTCGCTCTTTTGTGCTTTGCGGTGCTGCTCCTGTTCCGGAAAAGGAACCAAAGCAACCTAGTTACGTGTAAGCAGCGGTAGGAGTCTTTCCAAGTCCCTGCTGCTTTGGCTGGCTTGACAGTGTATCAAGCCGGATACAGGCGGCCAAGATGGGTATGGGTAATTTTTTTCGTAATCAATAATATGTTAGAGTGAAGCCTAATTTATAGTACTTCCAGCCCCACTGGGAGACCAAACCTTCCGGATAGGTTGTTCATCATCCGGAAATCATTCACTTTCAACATTCGTAACATATCACTCCTCACACCGTGCACTCTCCGCCTTGAGCATCCGCCTCGCATGCGGGAGGTGCGGGGTTCGATCCCCAGTGCCGCCGGGTACCCACCGGTGATACAGTGGGTACAGGCTTTCCCCTGGCCTGGTGCTCGACTTATTTAGGGTGAAATGTTTGGGAAATGGGTCTTTGACCCCACCTTGAGTAGAAGAAAAAAGGGCCACAAATGGACCTCTACCGCACGAGGCGGATTTAAGGTTTCTTGACGGAGGAACTTATCTCTGATCCGTCAAGGCAACTGCAGCGGGCACACAATGATTAAAAGGTGATGTTTTGCAGATTTGCACATGTGACCTGTTTTACATATTGCGCAATTTTGTAAAAAATGTCGCATATAGAGGGTATCCACATGATGTCACAGGCGCCATCCTGTTGTGCACCAAATAGTTTCAGCGGTGTAGGCCGTAGCAAGTGGCGACAGTACTATCAGGCATGCGCGTGGCCTTTAGGCGTTCTCCATGAGCAACAAAATGGCGGCCAGTGGGACATTGGCGAATACCACCGCACGGAGTCCCAGAAAACAAGAAACATCGTAATTAATGTTTTGTTGGCCATAAATGTATATTACGATTGATTTTCTATTTTCTTTTTGTGCGAATTCATAGCGTACTAGTTACTTCTGGTTTGCTTAGCCGTTATTCAATTATTTTCAAATTTACCTTATTCAAGTCTTATTCACATCTTATTCATATGTACTCGAACACGTATGTATCGGTATGTCGAAGGCCTCGCGTACTTCACGTACTTACACGAGACCGTAACATCCACATGCACATGAGACCACGCTACGCAGATAATAAATCCCCCTCTGGCGAAGCAATCGATGAAAAGCACAGCAATAGATCAAAGGTATACGCCTTCAAAAACGCCCGCCTTTCGCGAAAAAGTGGCGCGCGAACGCCCGCCCAGCTTTTGTTTATGCACCGATATGTGGCGTGTGCGAAACACAAACGAACGCCGATCGAAAAAAAAAAGAAAGTTTAAACAAGCCTGGGCATTATTGCCTGTCTACCGAGTTCGCACGCCACGGCGAGCTTAAACTCTTAAAAGTAATAAACCGGAACACCGGGAAACTGTGCTGCTTGTTGCGCGGTTCAATTCACCGCGAGCACGTGCAGTCTGGCAGGTGTGCATGCCTCGTGAAGCCCCCCTTTTTCGTAGGCTTCGCTTTCGACCAACATCCATGGGTCCTCTTTGCTTTAGCGAACCAGGAAAAAAAAATACGGGCAGCTAAGAAGAACGTGCGGCTGACGTTTATCAATTATTCCTCTCGCGCGAGCTGACTGCAGTGTAGGAAATAGATGGAAAGCGAGGAGACCAGAGCACGCACAGATGGATAGATGACTGGCATACTTATGGTGCTGGGAAGAGAGATGAAAGGGAGGGGGGCATGGCTTGTGGCGTGCCACATGTCGTGACCACGGCGTTCTCCGGGAAACAACGGCCGCTCCACGGGCAGGCGAAAAGCGAAATCACCACCAGCCCAAAACCCTCCCTTTTTCTCCCTTTCCCAACACTCCCCTCCGTCTCTCCGCACCATCATCCAACCAACTGCTCTTTCTTTTTCTCTCCCAGTTCTTCCTTCTTTTTTTTTCCTGCACTGGAATTCGTTCGATCGTGTGTAGCGTGCGTGCAAGGATCCAGATCGATCCGGCCGAAAACAAGTCAGCGCAGCGAAGTTGATTTCTTTGGTTTGTTTGTGTTTGCTTGCTCCGGTGTATTTATTTAAACGCTTCGCAGCCACAGGAGTGTCCCTTCCGCGGGCGTTTCAACAAATTCGCATTATACACAGCGCCGCCGAAAGCCGTCGGTTTTGATGCCGCGTGAAATCGTTCCGGCGAGGTTTAAACAGGCGCGTCCGTTCTCTCTCGCCCCGTGTTTTCTTTCTTCCCCATTCGTTCTTTTCAGTCGGCTGTGCAATGCGAAGCGAGCGAGCTTGCGTGTGTGACGAGTGAACGGCTAGCCCCAGATAACTATTTTATCTCTCTCTCCTTTTTAATAAACTATAACGCGTGCCCTGGTTACTGCGTCACGTAACCGTTAACGCGTTTCCATTAACGATTGTTAAATGAAGAATGTGGAAATGAAAAGAACAGGAGAAAAAAGAATTCATGCTACCAACGAGTATCGCGGACTGTGTACGCATTGGCAGGACTCCGGGACAAGCGCTTCTAGTTCCCGTGGCTGCCACCATGTGGCGCATAGCTTCGAACGTTTAAAAATAGCGTGCTGACGTCATCCGCGACGTAAGAAGGAAAATGGCCCCGTGGCTGCAGAACAGACTGTGTAGGCCGTTAGGCTTAGCGGCACTGATGGGAGCTGTCTTGAATTCCTGGTAGTGGAAAGAGAAATGGTGTGATTTCTGAAGAATAAAAGTACAACTCCAGGGAAAGAAAAATCGTATAAGTGGCCGTAGGGGCAGAAGACATGCTTTTGCTCAAGAGAGACGTCTATTCGCTTTGTGGTGGACTGTGTTGATGGATAGTTTCGATTTCGTAGCTGTGTCGGACATGTTATGCCAGGACCGCGCAGAAGATGAGCTCTCAGCATTGCCGAGGAAGGCGTTAGACATTATACGGGGCTTTTGTTTTCTAAATGCTTTTATATTCGTTTCCCTCGTGTAGAGGGCCCAAAAAAATTCAACGCCAACTTTCCACGTCCGCTTTGTGAACGCATTACAGCTGTTCACTACGTACATGCACCTATGCCCTGAAATCTGTGGCCCACGCCCTCTTGAAGAGCTGCTTGTTGTGAAAAGGGGCAGTCCGAGCATTGAGTGGACGGAATAAGAGCACTTAATTAACGCCCTGTATTGCCCCTATGTATAGTTCGACCCATTCTCCCTTACCGGTGAAAAGCTATTTTGGACACATTCGTGACACATTCGTGGCTCAGTGGTTAGGGCGCTCGACTACTGATCCGGAGTTCCCGCGTTCGAACCCGACCGCGGCGGCTGCGTTTTTATGGAGGAAAAACGCCAAGGCGCCCGTGTGCTGTGCGACGTCAGTGCACGTTAAAGATCCCCAGGTGGTCGAAATTATTCCGGAGCCCTCCACTACGGCACCTCCTTTCTTCTTTCACTCCCTCCCTTATCCCTTCCCTTGCGGCGCGGTTCAGGTGTCCAACGATATATGAGACAGATACTGCGCCATTTCCTTTCCCCAAAAACCAATTAATATTATTATTCGTGCTTGCGATATTCGGTCTCAAATCCACCACCGAACATCCCTCCACTAGTAAACAATACAGGACTGTACTAGAGTAACAAAAGAGACGCTGGAGGCAGCAAGGAGACCACAAAGCGATCGGAAATTTTCCCTCGACCTGACCTTTAAAAGCCTTTAAGTGTACTTTTTTACCCGCGTACTATTGAGGAATGGAACAAGGTGCCCTCTGATGTGATCATGTCCATTGATTCCACTGACAAATTGTTGCCGTCTTATTCATAGTCGTGTTTCGTATTTATGCATGTTTTATTGTTAGGGTTTAACATGCCTCATTGAATTTTTTCCTGTTATGTCTCGTGCGATGAATTCATATTCACAATCCTGTATTCTTTTCGCCCCTCCTGCTAGGCCTTACATAAGGCCTGCAGTTTTTGTTTGAAAAATAAATAAAAAATAAATTAACGTTGCTCTTTACTGAAGGCACACGTTCATTTTCTTCAGGCGTACGGTCAGAACTTTGACGATTCCCGAGCGTATCGATAAGTTGTGCAACTAATATCGATGAGATCAATGGGTGAGACCATTTTGATGCGGTGAACGTAACAACGAATGATGATGATGATAATGCTGAGGTGAGGATTGCTTGAATACTGCGTCGCAGACAGTACCGCTCTGAATAGCGTTTTACCCCTTCGAGTTACAGCAGCTGTAACGGCAGCCCCAGCCCAGAGCCCCCAAAAACACTCATTTCCTGCTTCCTGCTGCTTCATCATGAATTGATCATGCGCGCAACCCGTACGTACTTATTATTGTGCAAGTGGTTTTCGTGTATATTACCTCTGCCCCCTATCCTCTCTTCCTGTCCCCTCACCTCTTTCATTTCATTTCTCCATTCTGCCTGCTATCCTTTAATTCCGCTGCCCCAGCTCGGGTGCTTCAGTATCGATGGCAGATGCGGGGGCTAGCAAAAATCTTTTCCTTCCTTTTTACTATTATTTCAGTTAACCACTTACTACTCCTTGCTACTTTCTGCTCCTTGATAACACGGCTCTGCATTCTTTGCGTACAGGAGTCAAAACACGTGTTCTCTCAGCTGCTGCGTGAACGCGTGCACGACGATTCTTCCGCTACAACTGGCCTAACATTCTCCACACGTGCGCTCACCATTCCATCTCTTGTTTTCGAGCATACTCGGCGCATCAGCGAAACGATGTTTCGCCGACGACGCTTGAAAACAACGGCGCCTCGATTCGCAACTGGACCGCCGTGCTCGCGATGGCGTTGCCGCGGGGCCGAGATGCGCGAGCATTTCCTCCGATCTCCCGTCGAGCAGCGGGCGTCGCAGCCAGCGCGCGAGACGCGGCGCGTCTCGCGTAGATACGGAGAAAATTGGCCATTGTTCGATCCGAGGAGCGAACCCCCCCCTCCTCACACAGCCAGCGTGTCGTCGTCTCGTTCGACGGATCGTTCGTGTTAGCATCCCCCCCCCCACCCCACCCCACCTGATTTCGTCTCCCTTTCTTGTTATTATTTTCTCGGCGGTTATTATTTCTCCTTCCCCTGCTCTCGAGAACCTCGTTATTCCTTCAGTTCCCGGGAGCGGGAAAATGCGTGGCGTGTCATCGTTTCCGCTTGAAAGCGACGCGCATGCGCGTGCGTGCGTGCGTTGGTGCGAGGACGTGCGTTTGTGCTCGTACGTGCGTTTGTGCGCGTACCTGTGCGTGCGATGTGGACCGTTATGACGTTCAGAGCAAGGCGGCTCCGACGTATCTAGGCGCTTACACCGCGAATCGGCGGTCCGTGCGATTTGAAAGGGAAAAAAAATAGATTCCGCTTTATTTCCTTTCTATTCTTTGTTTTCTTGTTCTTTCTGGAATTTCTTTTTATTTTACTTTCCTTTGGAGCACCGTCCACACTTCGTCGATCGTGTACACGCAATGGGGAAGAGTACGCGCACTCAAAACTCGTCTTTCACTGGTCTTCTTCGCATCATCTGCGTGCTGGCGAAAGCTTTGCGCTTTCGGAGGGATGCATTTTGGAGTGGGAAGCGGGGTACGAAGCTGAGATTCAAATCGTTTGAGTGCGCAGGGTCTAACGTCCTTTGGAAGTGCACGCACCATCGCGGAGTTGGACGGACTGACATTGGCAGAAAGACCGGAGGTTGCTTGTTTATTGGTTTCGAGGCCCGAACGCTATACGGTTGCACGGAAGGGAAATATATAAGCGCCCAAGAACCGTATACACGCACGGGCCCAACCGAGGACTGAAGCCAGGCGGGAAATATGGCGCTCTGGTTAGTTTAGACAAACAAAGTCAAAGGTTTAGCGCGGCTAAATTGTGCATAGCTAAGCAGAGGAAAGTATTGCAGTGGTAGCCTCTTGGCTAATTTAAAGCTTTTTGATGTCTTTACAGAACGTGACGTCTCTTGTCGTCGCCGAAGCTTGAAGCCTGTACATTGTTTCAATAAGTTCGTCGATGGTTCAGCCTTTGTTGCGTCTGTGAAGAGCTAAGGCATTCGCGAAACGCTGCCATTGGTCACAAGAAAAACGCAAGGGAACATGCAGGCTCGCGGTCACTGAAGGTTCATATAAAACGACCTTATAGAGCGATCACTTTGGCAACACGAATGTCTTCGACAAGAAGCAAGCGTTAGTTTTTTCTCGTAGGCTGATTATCAGCTCGGCTTTTGCCACGACAGTTATTACGAGGGCGCGGCGAACAGTCTGAATTTGTTAAGATCCCTCCTCTAACGTGACGTGCCGGCATACTGAACACAATGTTATCTCCCTGTTACAGTTCACTTTTGGAACTAATGTGCGCTACGCGGCTTCACCACAACGCTCCATCTTGAGTGTACTCAGTCCTATATCTAAACTTAGCTGCATCGCGTCTGGTTAGCCGTGCCCGTGTGTCTCCCCACTAGAGATCTTCAGTTTATGTATACGGCCTTTCCCAAAACTAATCAGGCAACAGGGGTTTGTTACTGAACAGTGTGACGGAACATTTACGGCAACCATTAGGCTCCAGATAAGTGAAATGTGTAAGAACCCTTGTCCCAACCTTCCGGGACCTTCTGGTCGTTTGGGGAGCCATGGGAGCTCTACAGTACGGCTGATAGGCGATCTCCGGTGCCACGGCTACCTTTGGCAAAGACAGCAACTCGTGCCCACTGCTCATGCTCATGCTCATCCGCCGCCCTTATGAAAATGGTCTATAGAGAGTTTATAGACTTCATACAAACCCTATTGCCTTTCTACAGATATTTCTTTTTCTCTATTCATAGTCTATAGGCAAACGTCTAGTAATAGTATATGGCCATAAATGTATAGATCGTCTATAGACTGTATACGGGATTTGTATTGCCTATAGACGGTTCTCTATGATTTGTCTACAGATAATCTATAAACTTTATAGACAGAAGTCTATGGACAGTCTACAGACTGACTAACGAAATTTTTGTAAGGGCGGAGCCTACCAATTTCACTTCCAGAACGGAGCCACTGTCGCGGTACGTTGCTCCAAGGCGACGAAAAAAAAAAAAGGAGCAGCGTACGGCGTCCATGTCCTGTTGCCTTCCTGCTTTCCTTTGCCCTTTTAAAAGGCGAGTCCCCCCCCCCCCCCCCCCCCCCCTTGGACATGAATTATCAACCACCCCAAAACTCCACCCTACACTTACGCCAACCCCCCGTGTGTTGGAGCAGGCGCGTCGGTTCCTCGCGGTTTAAAATGGAAGGTTTATTTTCGCCGAAACTCCGCTCGCACCTGCACATAGAGCAGCGTGTATGCTTACATATATATATACACACGTGAGAGATTACGCGAAGGCGTGAGAAGGCATCGCGCCGCAGGCACCACACATCCTGGACACAGGCACCTCACATCCTGGATACTCCAGTTTCTGCTCTTCCCACGGGCGCGCATATCATCCGTTACACGCGCACGCTCCCCTTTGTGTCGACCGCTGCGCCCCGCTGACGACGCGGCCACGCGCTGGCATCACACATGCGCGTGCACCTGCAAGCGCGCAGCGGTTGTACGTACTGTACACGTACTATACAGCGACCGTTCGCAAGGGGTGCATATACCGTGCGAGAGGCGGTGCGCCTGCCTGCAAGCCTATCTCTGCCCGCGTACGAAGGCGGTCGGTGATTAAGGCTAAGCGGCCCGGAAGGAGGTTCCGGCGTGGGAGGACACGAGAATACCGCCGCGTCGGCTCCTTCCTTTCACTTCCGCGCCGTCCGGACAGCGCTGGCGTTGTTGGTGTACGAGCGAAGGAAACGCGAGGAAACGCTGTTCAGCTCGGCCCATTCGGTCGGGTCTCTTGCGTTTTCTCCATTTCTTCTGATTAAGAGATCATCTGGTATAGTATATAGTCCAAGGCTACCGTTTTGGAGCTGTTAGTAAACGGAATTAGGTTTTTGTTTCGTTTCGTTCAACTGGGTCCGAGTTCAGCTGATTTTGAATGCAATACCGGCCAAAGTGGATGCATTGAGTGAATTGCTGCGGTACGGTCTGTTTTGCCCTAACGTACTCTACCCTTCCCTACCCTAACTTAAGTTTACCCCGCCCTGTCCAGCCCTCCTACCCTACAATCTACGAAGAAACGTATGAAAATGTTGTGAGGTGTTCGTGCTTTCTGGATCCCTGCCCTACCCTACCCTACCCTAGTCAGTCTACCCTACTGTCCGTCCCTGTCCTACCATAGCTTTCCTTGCCTTGTCCTTTCCTACACTATAGTATCCTATCTCGTATATTTTTTCGATCTTAGCTTATCCTATCCTGCAATACATCCCATCCTGTATTACCATACCAAGAATACAACGCTACATAGTTAAGCGAACTACGATGCTCTCCTTCATTCAGCCAGCTGGAGCTCGCTGAGTGGCGCTCATATCGTTAGCACAGCCGTCAATCGAATTTTTCTTCGCCTCTTTCTCCGCAGTCTGTTTTTCGCTCGTTGTCCGCTGTATAAGTAGTGAGCATAGCCCAAATCAAGTAATTAGTGAGTTTATAGGGTGTGACGTTCCAAGCCGCCTCAGGCCATGAGGGACGCCGTAGTGGAGGGCTCCGGAAATTTCAACCACCTGGTCTTCTTTAACGTGCACTGACGTCGCACAGTACACGGGTCTCTAGCATTTCGCCTCCGTCGAAACGCGACCGCCGTGGCCGGGATCGAACCCGCGCCTTTCGGGTCAGCAGCCGAACACCGTAACCACTGCGCACCTCGGTGGCTCTCAAATCAAATAAATTGCGTCATGTTGGACTGCCAAACGCCAAGAGCGTGACGACTGTGCGAGATTTGGAGCAAAGACTTCCCGCCGTGCGACGATTCGGTCACAGTAAAAGCGGGGTGGAAGCGGTGATACGACAACAGCGCCGTAAAGATCGACGGAGGAGATGGCACATTGCGGAAGAGGCGATAGGGCAGCAGAATTCGCTCTCGAGGAAATAGGCAAAGCGGGAAACCGTAAAAAAAAAAACTGAGAAAAATAATTGAGAGAAGTCATTTGTACTGCTGGACATGCTCGCGAAAACTGAGTGCGCAAGATTTTTCAAAGTTGTTCTCGCTTGGTGCAGTCGTTTAAGTCGACTCACTGCGCGACGTGCCAGCCATGGCGAAGGCCCGTCCATTGGGTCATGGGACGCTGGCTTCTCTGACACTGTCCCGTAAGAAATGCTAGGTTTTTATCGGATGGCCCTTCTCACTTACTGGTGAGTGTGCACTCGTTCAAACAGACGTCAGTTGCGACAGCGCGCTTCCTAAGGCTGCTGCCTTAATTCGGCCTGAGATATGCTATCAGGGCATTGCGATTACTAGCCGTCATGTTGTTACGAAACGGTTGTCGCAGTAATGGGTCATAAGAGAGTTATGAAATCATTGCATGGCGGTTTAGAAGATCGGAACAAGAACTTTCGTCGTACTCATTTGAAAAAATATTGTACTCATTTGTAAAATATGCAGTTGGAATAGTCCCGGTTATGGCTCATTCGAGGTGAAACTCCCGCTACAAACCTAATGATGCAGTTTACGGGCAAAAATACAGAGGAATAATGAGTGAGAAGCATGCAATTTAGGGCACCGGATTAGTTCGACCACTAGGCTTCTTTCACGTGCGAAGAAAATATAAATACACTGCCTTTCTGCGCACAGTACGCATCTAAACGCGGCCTGAATCGGCGGCCGTGTTTCTATGGAGGCAAAGCGCGAGGCGCCCGTGTACTGTGCGATGTCAGTGCACGTTAAAGAACCCCAGGTGGTCGAAATTTCCGGAGCCCTCCACTACGGCGTCCCTCATAGTCACAACCCTTGTGTCGCTTTCGCAAGTTAAACCTCATACACCATACCATGTCATACCATGTCATCCTATACCGTAATACCGTGCCGTACCGTGCCATACCATAACATACTATACCACACCGTGGCAAGCATTCAAAGGCTTCTTTCCTCTCCTTTGTTCACTTTGTGCATGCCAGGAAACCATCTGCTTGCCCTCTCTACCATTCATACCATAACATACCATATTATAACCTAATTTACTATACCATACCATAGCATGCGAACTTCTGGAGGCCCGTGTACTGTGCGATGTCAGTGCAGGTTGAAGAACCCCATGTGGTCGATATTTCCGGAGCCCTTTACTGCGGCGTTCCTCATAGCCTGGGCCGCTTTGGAACGTTAAGCCACCATACCATACCATACCATACCATACCATACCATACCATACCATTCCTTAAACCCGTTTGCCAGCGGTATGTATAGCATGTACAGCCGTGCGGACTCTTATTACAAGACAATAAACCGCGCCATTCCGGATCTTCAGCCCGCTGTATACGCGAGCAGCGAACTCTCCAAGGGAACCCTTCTCCTCGCTATTTTTATCAGAAAGAGGCGAGCCGAAAAGAAGGCGTTTCCCCCTCATCGCACCCGGCGCCGTTCTAATTAATTCACTGAGGCCCAGCCCAGAGAAGCCTCTTCACCCTCGCGAGACTGCCCGCCTTTGGCGCCTTCGTTCCACGTTATGCGCACCTCACATCTCTGTTCTTAGTGCTCTGTGTAAAGCGCACAACGCCGCTGGTTTTTCACGAGTGGTTGGTTAGTGCAACGGTTTAGTTAATGGCGGACTAATTACGGCTCAACCACGCGCGAGGCAGCCCTCGTTGTTTTGTTAGGCTCGCAGATATAGTTGCGTGCAACAGAGTGGGAACTCTGTGTCTTTTTTGTTAAAGGCAGTCAAACATCCTGGACACGGAGAGGTTCTGCTTCTCCGGTTTAGATAACGACTACAGCATCTCGTTGTATTCATTTCATCGACGCCAGAGCGAAGTGGATATAAACAAGCTCGATGATTCGTCGTGATGTTTAAATATAACCGCGTGCAGTCGAGGTTCGCTGAAAGCCCCGAAACGTGATGTGACCATCGCTGTGTATATCGACGAACCGGACTGCAGTGGTAGGAGCAAAGCAAGATATTGCAGCGTGATGTAGCTGTTTGGAGTGAGAATCATTTGTCGATACCTAGAAGGTCGAACGTGCAAGCGAGCCTACTGTACTTCCATCGCCACGACGGTTGTGCAGCGCAGTTGCCTAGTGGCGTCTTTGTGGTTGGCGCGGTTGTATTAACGATATCTGACGAACTGTCCCGCAAAGTATAGCAAACTCTGTGCTTTTCCCTTCATGACTGCTGAATGGCACTGAACTAAAGTTCTGTATGTGAGTAAGGTGTGTAAGCACTGAGCCGCTATACAGAGTGCAAACCCCAAATCGCGACAGCTAACCGGAGTCTTTGTTAGCTGAACATAACAGCTGGACCAAGAACAGGATGGACGTGGGCATTGCTTCTTTGTTTTTATCTTCTTTATTTCAGACAGTTATGCAGGTAATTGCCTTAGAACCTTTAACAAAAAGACACGAAAGTGCCTGACAAAACCATTCCCCCCTTACAGCTCAAGCTTCATTTTCCTCATTAGAGGGTTACTAGATAGCATGTTGTGTTTACGTCAATACAACGTGTTTAGTCAGCTTAAAGGTTGTAACGCCTGTCACAGCAATACAATTACAATGGAAGCAGTGCATTTTTTTGTCATTTACTAACCTTAGGAAACACGGGTAGGGAGCCTAAACAAAGTAGGGAGCCTAACAATAGCAGAATCCGAGATAAGGCCAAATGACTTCAACTTAGGCTCGTTTTGCCTCCCCATATCAGACCGGAACGTTGCATACTGGCATCGTCCTTCAAACTTCTCGCTCTGTAGAGGCGTGCAGAAGCAGCCCGCGTCTTCGGCGCTCTCTCATCTGCTTATTAATTTGCTGTCTGTTTGCTGAGACATTTCTGTTCGTTCTGAAATCAAATCAGAGTTATGCAAAGCCGGACCAAGTAGTAACCCATCCTTTCGCATCTTGTATCGCTTCATCCGCCAGTTGGCGCCAACCAGCGCTTTCTTTTCGTCTCGGTAACCTTCTCACGTTTTTCACACCTCTCGCGCGCAGACATTCGCTGCGCCCAACTTCTCCAACCAGCGCTGAAGGGGCCCTACGAATGAAGTACGAAGCGGCGCGGTAGTGCCTGATGAGGGGGGAGGCAGTGCGCGAGTCCTGCCAAGTCAGGGAGAGGCAGGGTTAAACAGGTGGCTCTTGTACGAGCCACGCCGTGAGTGAGTGCAAGCAACTGCGGAGGCTGTGTTTTTGTGCCCGGCCCTGGTGGTGACTGCTGCTTGGGCCGAGGCCAGCCTTGGGGATGGCCGCTCTGCGCGCGCGAGAGAGGCTCGGCCGGCGCTTATCGCGCCCGCCGATCTGGTCCGATGGCCGAAGCGTCCGGCCTCTGCGACGTCCCGCAGGGAAGCACACCCTCGCCGACGAGAGGGGCCGAGGAAGAGAGAGAGAGCCTTATCCGTCCTTGGAGTCTGATTACTGCCGCCGAGTTGCTGTGGCGTGTGTATGTTTGCATGTGTGTGTATGTACTACACGAAGGGCGGCTATAACGATCGCCCGGCTATCCCTCCTTCCCCCCCCCCCCCCCCCCCCCCAACCGTTCTCGTCTTGCATGCCCGCGAGGGTTTCAGGTGAGCTGGGCATCGCGTGCGAGTGCACACGTCGTCGGTGCAGCTCCGTTGCTGTTCTAAGGAGGGCACGACGTTTTCCACCAATGCTGTTCCATAAGTTAAGTCTAGGACGCTCCTCAGGTCGGTGCTTTCCTGGAACATGGCTTCCTAGCCAGCATCGCAATGTGCATCGCGCTGTATAGTATGTCGGCTTTGCAACTCTACTCGGGGAAAGAACGTTCCAGTCAATATGCCAAGGCGTCAGTCCTTTGCTTACGTTCCAAATCTGAAACTAAGGTCTCACGCTGGACGCAGTACATGTAAAATTGCGGCGGAACAAACAGACATTACTACGAAGCTGTTTGGCTTCAAACTGTTTGCGCTGTTGACCTCGGCCTTATGAGAAGTTCCGAAATAGTCGGATGCGTGCAGATCACTGGTGGCTGTCGTCGAGTTCTCCGGCTTATGACTGTCCTCCGGACACTACATCTCGGGCGTTCTACGTGATTCACGAAAGGGGTGTGTCTGCCTTGGGCATCACATATGGCCTTACTAGGAGAATAAACTGGGACTGGAAGTTGCGGTTGACCTCTTGCACCTCGTAACTCTCCCCCCCCCCCCCCCCCCCCCCCCCCCACGCCGCTCCTCCAGTTCAGCTCGTGGATCGACTGTCTCGCTCCAGCGCCTCCGCGGTAACTGACATTCTTGAAAGGGGTTCATTATAGGGCTAGATGATAGAATCTTCTACGAAGATCGTGCAGTGCACTAAGCTGAACAGTGGGTACAGACATAAACAGCACTCACTACCAAGTCTAGAACGTAAAGATTGGTATAGTCGATGGTGAACCTCTGCGGAGCTGTGGACCTTGCGGTAAAAACATTTTCCCTCATCTCTTTTAAGCAGGTGTCGTCCCTTTCCCGGTTCGCTTTATGCGCGGTCCTATTAAAACTTCCCGGCAACCAGAACCGCTGCTGAGGCAGCCACCAGTGTTCTATAACGCGGGAAAGCAGTGTCTGGAGGACCAATAGAAACCGCGGAAGTCCCACGTGCCTCGCGAGTGTTCGCAAGCACAAGCCTCACGAGAGAGGAGCGACTGCTCGTAAACACGTCTGGCGTACTCACGGCATGCGTAGGCCTACGCAGTCCTCGCTTCCAGTCTACTTTCTTCCTCCTCTTTCTTCCTCCCTCTGTCTTTCTGGAGGTGTCGCGTCGGAGCGCCTCAATAGACTGCGTGGCTAGCGGGTGTCTCTCACGTTTGCAAACACGAGCCTCGTGAGAGACCAGCAGCAACCGTTTGTAAACACGTCTGGCGTCCTCACGGTCTCGCCCCGGGAGTTGCGCAACCCTCACGCTCCCGCCTACCCTCCTCCTAACCCTACGTCAGTATTCCTCTCTCTCTCTCTCTCTCTCTCTCTCTCTCTCCGCACCTGGCGCGCCTGGGAAGGCGTCCCACGTGACATCGGTAGTGGCAGACCTCCTCCTCGTCATCCTCGATACAGAGGGCACGTGGCTGTTCGACTTAGGAGTGGTGTCTTCCAAAGCGCCGCAGTCCGCCCTCGATCTTGGAGTCGCCCCTCTCTTCCAATGACGCGGGTGAACCGTGAAAGACACCGCGATAGGCGCGACTGATGGATGTATCGCGCCTTCCGCCGTCTTGCCCCCGGGCCTTGTGTGCCACCCACGCTCGCATGCGAATTGCCAGGGTCGACTGTCGATCTGTCTATCACGTATTACGTACTGCGAATACGTAATACCGTTACGAAGGCTGTCAAAGCGGAGCGGGGATGTTGAGCGCAGTTTAGGGATGAATATGGCAGGGCCTACGATGTGATGTGTACATTCGTAATCGGTTGCTTATCGTCCACCGGCACATGCCCTACTGAAAAATGTATACAGGTTTGAACGGGTCAGCAAATAGGATTATGGAACATTTAGTTTGGCTTTATAGGATGGGACGTCCCAAAGCGGCTCAGTCTATGAGGGACGCCGTAGTGGAGGGCTCCGGATAACTTCGACCACCTGGGGTTCTTAACGAGCACTAACAACGCCCAGTACACGAACCTTTCACGTTTTTCCTCCATCGAAGTGCTACCGTAGCGGGCGGGTTCGAACCCACGACTTGCATGCACTGTGTGATGTAAGTGCACGGTAATTAATCACGGCTAATCGAAGTTATACGGAGCCCTCCACTAAGGAGTCTCTGAAAGGCTGAATCGCTTTGGAAGCTTCACCCTATAATGTTAAACGAAATGTGCCATAATCCTATTTGTCGACCTATTCAAACCTGTACGCATTTTTCCATAGGGGTATTGAAGCGCGAACACTTTGTGCAAGCCACAACGTGCACTTTTCTTGCATTTCTGCTTTTTTTTCTACGTGGAACTCCTCGCGGGCTTGGGCAGGGCGTGTAATGGGAAGACTAGTTAAGCTACACGTGCAACAGAGTGGATTCCGGGAGAAGGCAAGCGTGGCAGGGGACGTCATGTGGGCGGACGTGGTTGCGGAGTTCGCTCAGGTAACATGGCCGCAGATGGCACAGGAAATGGTTAATTGAAGGTATATGGCAGGTTTGTCCTGCTGTGGACGTAGTTATGGTGATGGTTATGGGTTTGTTAAGTCGCTTGCGCCTCGATGCGACCAACAAGTTCCAATGCACGACACGGAATCGGTATCGGCCATCGATGACCCACTGCGGATTGAAATTTAAAAAGAAATCATAAAGAATGTTTGAGTACAAATTCGCATTCGCGTTAGAGCTCTTGCCAACACTACTTTAGCGATGACCCCTTCGCTTAGATATATATAAATAAGGCCTATATTTTCTCCCATAGTACAGAGTGGAGACACGCGAAATAGGGCATACTTTGTAACCAAGGTGAAAAACCGGGCATAAAAGCCGTAAGCATGGAGTATCATCTTCACCATCATTCAGCTGACGCACACAGCAAGACAAAAAGCTTTTCTGAATGATCTCCAACTTGCCTTTGTCCTCCTCCAGCCGCGACCACCGTATGTCGCAGAACATTGCCTAATACCGAATCTTCCCAGCTGCTGCACTCACCCTATATTTTCCCCCTCTTAGAATCCATTCTTTTACCCTATAGCAGACCATCGGTCACCTCACCTCCTCCCTACATGTGCAGCCCAGTTCCATTTGCGCATGCGGATAATCCGGCGTTTTTCACGGTATATGCATGTTCTGCACCTCAGCCCGGTCTGTCCCCGGGGAAGGTATACGAAGTACGCGAGGAATGACCGATGAAGAGGATCCCTATGATGCACGCGCGCTGGGCGCCTTTTTTCACGGCGCAAAATGTCGACGCCCTCTCGCGGAAAAAAACAAAAAAAAAACAAACGCGCATGTAAGGACACAGTTTGAAACAGCTCTATCGCACCGGTTCCCGACCGCCGTATAAAAGGTCACTCAGCTGGCGCCGATGGCGTCCCACGCGGGACAATCGGGGCTGCGGACGGGCAGCCCCTAAATAGGGAGGCGCCTTATGAAGGCCGCATCTTGGACACACTCCTTCTCTCGAGCATCTCTTTGATACACCGGCGGGTCTTTAGTGACGTTACTCGATGGGGCTACTCGGGGATGATAAATGGAATGGAGTATAATCATAACTCTTCGAGGACGGCCTTGACGCGCCTAATTCAGCCACTAATTAAAACTTTTTTTTCTCTCCCTCCGCCAGCACCGCATAATTGCAGACGCGCACCCACCCACCTATCGAGGGTCGCCGGCGAATTTGTCGTCGATCGCGTCGCTAATTTTGGCGCGTTTAACTGAAGATGCCGACAGCGCGTTTGCATGAACGCGCGAAAAAGTACGAACAGTGTAAAATAGCGAGCGAATAGAATTTAGTTTCGTCGGGGATCGAGCGAGGGGGGAGGGGGGGGGGGGGGGGGGTTAGGGGGGAACAGATTTTAGGACGAGGTTGTTTACCCTTGGTAATCCGAGGACGCCAAAGACCGCGTCCAGCAGATAGATATGGCCGGAGTAATTTCTCGAAATTCTGCGCGCTACATTCTTTAAATTTGTCTCTTTTTTTCTTTCATTTCGTTCCTTGAACGATTCACGCTCAATATTTCGCCCCCTCGCCCTGGGGTCACCGTCAGCACCCTTTCCTCCATGTTTGGGTGCGGTCCTGCCGAAATAGCTGCAGTTGACTTCTAAAGTAATTGGCACCTTGTCGCCTGCTATAGGTGCGCTCCCATTTCTTGTGCACACGGGGTGTTTTCGGGGCACACCTTTAGCGAGTGTATGTTGACACTCCGGATATTTTTCGAGCGATAAAGTTGTTAAAGGGGTATTTTCGCAAAAACACACATGGAGGAAGGGAATGTCACGTCATTAGTTTTTTTTCGTATATATATAGATAGGTGTGGGGTGTCCAGAAGAGACACCGGGGAGAGGTGCGGACAGAATGGCGGTAATTATATGTGCACTGGAGGCGCCGGAAACAGGGTGAATTATTCCGCGCAATTAAGCGAGCGTGATGTGTATGTTTCCCGCGAAGAGCGCACTCACGAAATCTTGGAGCAAAGAGTCTACGGCTCCAAACTCGCAAGAAGGGCACCGCAGAGAAGTGGCAGTTGATTTTGCACTGTATTAATTATGTTCAAGTTTGTAACGTTCGCATCCCGGTGGGACCACGACGGTATATTACCTTAAAAAGTTGGCGCTCTGCTCTGAAGCAGGATTGTGCAGGTGTTCTTCATCAGTAACGGTACGCAAATAGAAAGTAACAGTGAAGGAAGAAAGCCGATCCATAAACGGTGAATGAAGATGACAAACACTGTGCAGTCCTTGTCAAAAATATACAGTCCAAGGGGTTTGCTTCTAATCCCTGGCGTGATGCTCTCGAGCACCGCTAGGAGTCGTGATGCTTCGGAGCGGTGCGGGCACGATTTCCTCTCTCCATCGACTTATTTCGAACATTTCTTTATGCAAAACTGGATGAACTGCATTGGCCAGCTGCAAGTCCTGTGGGCTTCATATTTTTGACAAAAGCTGGACCTATTACGGATCGAACAGCATAGAACCACGTGTAGATCAGTGTGTTGAAGGTGTCGAACAACCGCGTTCTTGATGAATGCATGGAAGGAGGACTCAATTTTTGAGTTCGTGCTGCGGACGAGTTATAGATCCTCCTATATATTCCTCACCTAACGAAAACACTCATCGCGTCATCCTGATATTGGTCACAGTCAGCTCAGACGAGTCGCCCACGTCGGTACAAAATGCAATAAAAATAGGACTTCCAACCTCAGTCTATACAGGACCAGCCGTGATCGCATTAATTGTTTACGCGTATCCCCGGATCGCCTATAAGCCGCACTGAAATAATAATAATAATTGGTTGGTTTTTTGGGGGGAAAGGAAATGGCGCAGTATCTGTCTCATATATCGTTGGATACCTGAACCGCGCCGTAAGGGAAGGGACAAGGGAGGGAGTGAAAGAAGAAAGGAAGAGAGAGGTGCCGTAGTGGAGAGCTCCGGAATAATTTCGACCACCTGGGGATCTTTAACGTGCACTGACATCGCACAGCACACGGGCGCCTTAGCGTTTTTCCTCCATAAAAACGCAGCCGCCGCGGTCGGGTTCGAACCCGGGAACTCCGGATCAGTAGTCGAGCGCCCTAACCAATGAACCACCGCGGCGGGGTGCACTGAAATCCCCGAACCCGTTTCCCGACTGTGTTGCCTTACCTCTCTTGTCAGTCCAACAGATTCCTCGTCATGTATGCCCTGTGCGTTACTGGTCTTGCCAGAGTCCAGTTCTTGATCTAAATTTCAGGCACAGTGCACACTTTACGACCAAGTCGAGCCTGGTATCTAATTTCTCTCGCTCTGACTCTCGGCATCCTAACGTTTTACAGCGATCGTGTTGTATTTTTTTTTCAATCACTGCGCTGTCTTCAGTCCATAAACCTTCAAGACAACCTGTCGGCATCTTTCTTCCCTGTAGACACCATGCAAACTATATATAACTTCAGCGCCAGTATTTTTCAGCCCCTACACGCCGGCTCGTAAAAAGTGCGCTTCGGAGGAGTTCGGTGGAGCACGCCAGGAGGACGAAGAGGATGAGGTTGAGGAGGAGGTCGAGGCGGAAGGAAGCACTGGAATGCGGACCACGGGGACCGCGATTGCGGGGTGCGATAAGTCACCTCATCCGTCTTAATTTTTATCGGCCGAAAGTATCTGCTTTTTATGGACGCTTTCTACGCGGTTTTCGGCCGCCCGCCGCTAACCGCCGTCGGGTCCTTCGTTAACCGCACCGTAATTAATCCGCCCCATTTAACAGCCGATAGTTCGCTTAACTCGCGCGGTCGAGCACGCGTTAGCCTTCGTTTTGTGTTTTTCTATGTGTTGCACTCTGCGGTTTTTAATTATGCGGTGCGAACTAGCCCCTCAGGGTGATCATTGGGAGTTTCCTGAATACTAAAAAGGCAAAGATTGTAGAGGAAGGTATGAGGGACAGCTGAATGTTATTCTCGCTCTTAAAATTATCTGTAGTAGTAGTAGCCTAACGGTGATAGCAGTAATAGTAGCAGTAGTAGTAGCACTATAGTACCAGTAGCAGTAGTAGCAGTAGTAGTAATAGTAGTAGTAGTAGTTTGGTTTGGTTTAGTTTGGTTTATGGTGGTTTAACCTCACAAAGCGACTCACGCTAGGATAGACGGCATAGTGAAGGGCTCCGGAAATTTCAATCACCTTGGGTTCTTTAACGTTCACTGACATCGTACAGTACACGGGCTTCTTGAATTTCGCCTCCATGGAAATTCTACCACCGCGGCCGGGATCGAACCAGTGTCTTTGTGGTCAGCAGCCGAGCGCCATAACCACTGAGCCACCGCGGCGGCCCTAGTAGTAGTTGTAGTAGCAGAAATAGTAATATTAGTCTAAGTAGTGGGGGCTGTAGTAGTAGTCGCTTTACCCTGTGTTTTACTTCATTCCAGTTTATCTGGTACGAAGGTGTCGGCGAAAGGGACGTCCGAGGAAAAATGGAGAAGATGGCTGACCGCGTGGTATGCACCAAGCCTTCTGTTTATTTTTATTGCGAAAGCAATACTGCTCGAGGTTTCCGCTCTTGGCCGTCGTCCCGGAGAATCCACCATTGACCTTTAGCGTGACCTATGTATGACGTCATACCAGCTGTGGAAAAGCGGGGCCCCAACTCGGCTCGTCGCGATCATCCCAGCGAATCCTCCATGCTGCAGCTGCGCGCCGCTGCCGCGAGGGGCGCTCGCTCTACGTGACGTCATGCCAGCTGGGGAAAAGCGGCCCCCCAACTCGGCTCGTCGCGATCGTCCCAGCGAATCCTCCACGGTGTGTCGGATGATGTGTATAAGGTGAAGCTGCAACGATGTGCTGCAGCTAAGAAACGGATGAAGAGCGGGAACAACGTTTAGCTAAACGCCGTGCATTTGTAGTCGTTATGAAGAGCGCGAAAGAGACGCAACAGCGAAAAAAAAGAAGCGAGGAAGAGACAACGCGCTCAAGAGACGCCAGAAGAACGCGCCGCAAGACACGAGAAGCGTCGTAACGCAGATGCGGCTAGAATAAGTGCCACGTCCCGTAGTGACTCTTCAACTGCGGAAGAGACCGCTTTGAATTCTCGAGAGCGTCGGAATGAGACGCTGCGTAGACGATGTGTCGAGGAAACGAAGCTTTCGCAATTCGACTTGGGTTAACCAGAGCTAAACCACAGCCAATTTTTTTTCTTCTCGTTCCCCGACATATGAATTCACTGCACTCTCTTTAATGATCACTTGAAGTCTAAAATCACCGCGCTAAACAGAGTAGCCGAGACGTGCAGCGGTTATTCGTCCGCTCGTTGCTAGCTCCTTCGGACTCACCCTATAGCCTGCCTCGTTACGCTGAATCCCGCGTCAGCGTCTGAAAGCGGGTTAGCACTCGTAAGCGAGCTTAAATCTACCGCGGCTAACAGAACGTCCCGGGTAAAGCTGGGCTAATTTCGTGACGCAGGTACTCCAATTCGTGACGCTCGAACTCTCATTACCGCCCGGCTCTGAACGCGAGCCTTATTTTCTGTTTCATTTCGCTTTCTGCGAAACCAGTGAAGTTTGAGATTCGTCTACAAAGTGCGGCTAACGCGGCCAGGACTGCAAGTCAATATGTCAAATCGTTCTGCATCCTACAGAGAGACCATTAAGCTCTTTGGAACAACTGTCTTCCCTGGTTGCTTTATTTTATTTATTTTTTGTCGTCATCGTGTTCAGTCTGCGGCTTTCACGCCTGCTTCCAACAGCGATCAATTAGGCTCGTACTAGTTTCGGGGAGTGTATAGCTGGCTGGCTGGATTGGCGCGCGTCCGAAAATGCGCGCGAGCAAGGCGCACACGCACGCACACACACACACACAAAAAAAAACGGGTTGCCTCTTTTAGAACGCGCGCGCAATATATATTATCTACGCCGTTCGCTCCCCGGCCTGCACGCGAGAGTCCCGGCCCGTCTCCCGTAAAAAAAAAGAAAAGAAGGAGAAAGAACGACCACTCGCGTTCCAGCAGTAAAACGTGTCAAAGCCCCGGACCGCCCCGAATTCTTTTTTTATTATAATCTGGCCGCCTCCATCATCTCCAAGGCAGGCTGCGGTGGCTTAGAGCCTAGTCTGCGCGCCTGGGGGATTTGTTTCACTTTGGCCCATTTGTTTCTGAACCCCCACGCGTTGTCTCCTCCTCGAGTGTAGTGCGTACGTGCCCGGAGATCGAGGAACCTACAATTATCTCCTTACGGGAGAGAGTGCGGGAAAAATAAAACGAGATGGCCTGGCGAGGAGTGGATAAGTACCAATCAAAACAGCCCCGAAATAAGAGTGGTCGGTAGAGAAAGGGTTGAATAAAAATCGTCGTCGTTCGTTGTTATAGGCTACATGGCCATTTGGAGTGACTCAAAGCAAAAAAAAAAAAAGAGAAATTTAAGTTGGCGTTCGGCGGCGCATTTCGCGCCGAGTCGTTTGATCGGTCCGATAGGTATACAGAGCCGGAGTTTGTTGCATGTAGTAATTCGTTCTCCTTTGCATTTTCTCTATAGTTTGGCCTGCATCGCTTGGTCAAGCCTATTTAAACGCTCGATGGATCAAAACGCTGGTCACGTTTGTGGGTAGTGCGTGCTGCAAAACTAGCTTCCTCGTCAGATTTTTTTTTTTTTGTCGGCGTTGTGGCGTCCTTACGGGATTTTAGTCTCGTTTCTTTGTTTTTGCTGCTTTTTTTGCAGAAAACAAATCGGGGTACAAGATAGCGACGCTTAGGAACGCAGACGTGACGGGGGAAAAAATAAAACGCGGTTTGTTCCTGTATCTGTACAGAAAACATTGTGAACTCGTTTCCCGAGCGCGCCGTCCGGTTCTAGACGTCGCGGGGAACTTGCAAGCTTATGACGTGCTATTGGCACGTGCGCCGTCTGCCGGTCGTCGCTGTCATTTCTTCTTATCGATGTCTCCGGGAAACAAATGGCCGAGTTAGGTTGTACATGTCTTTATCTTTTCATCTTTTCCCCCCCCTGGACAGCTCTTAGCCATCGTGAGTTAGCCCCAACACCTGATCGCGCGGGGCTTATCAGTCGGCGCCTTTGACGCCAAAACTTTGCTTCCGGACGTCTTTCGAGTTCGAAAATGATGGTTACGTTTCTTGTTGCTCGTAGCACTTTGTGGGTTGCAGTCATCAAAGGTGTGTGTGTTTGTGTGTGTGGGGGGGGGGGGTAAAGTGTAACAAAAGTTCGACTAGATAACAGGCCGATGCCCCCAGTGAGGTGCAGTCCCCACGGAACGTCTCTGAACGAAACCAACATAATCGGGATGAAGCGAAAAGACACTCCAACAAGAACGCGGCATCACTGTGTTTCTTCCCTCCGCCTCTCTCTCTCTCTCTCTCTCTCTCTCTCTCTCTCTCTCTCTCTCTCTCTCTCTCATTTTTATTTATTTTTGCGCTAGGAAGAAGTAGCACTGGAAGAACTAGCGTTTATTGGAGACGTCGCTGAGGATAACACGAACACCGGAAGAAACTATAGTGTATAAAACCGGAGACGTGCGTTAGGATTCCACGTATCCGCTGCGTCCGTCCGGCCATGTATTACCAGTGCACGCTGCCAACCCAGTCGAGGCCGGGCCCGCGTCTCGGGAAAGCTCGCGAGCCGAACCATTTCATCCTCGCTACTAGCTCGTTACCCGCGGCCGAGCAGTTCTCCACGTCCGGTCTCGGTCGTCCCATTGTTCACCCGACCGTGCAAACACAGCACGCGTGAGGCACGAGGCAGCGCCACAGCAGCCCGAGCAAAACTGACGCGCGACGATTACGCGACGAAAAGCAGAAAAAAAAGTGAACTTTTTTTTTTTTTTTGCGATGACAATGCTGTCTAGACGCGGCGCCCTGGGAGTGGACTGGACACCAGCGACTCCGAGATACAAAAGCGAAAACGGAGCGGCAGTCCTAGGATGGCTGAGAAGAAGGGAGGAGGGGTGGACACCGTCGACGTTTCGGCGAGACGAAAAGAGGGGGGGGGGGGGGGGGGGGTAGAGACAAAACAAGAGCGCGCGCGCGTCCATCCGGTGGGAGGACCTATTGAGCGTGGCTGTGCGTCGCTTGCCGAAACGTCGCGAGCGTAATCAGCCGTGCACGTAGCGAAACGACGCAAGCCGGGAGGGTTATGCCAGTAGCCGGCCAGCGTGGAGATTTTCTCTACCCATCGCTCTATTGCCCTCCACTCGCGAGGGTTGCTCCTCCTCTCCGGCCACGACGTCGCCGAAAGTCGTGATCGGAGGGAAGGAAGGCTCGGGAAGGCCAGCACAGAATAGGCGGCTCGAGCAACGCGCGATACCTTTGCTACATGCCGTGTCGTGCCAAGTACTGTGCAGTACTGGGCAATCAAAGCGCTTCGCGACGCATCGAGATGGTTGGTCGCTGGTGCGCGATAAAACGTGTGACGTGCAGCTTCCGAAGTTCTTGCACGACTCACTTTCTACTCGCGACACATATAGGTACCCTAATGCGTGTGCGCAGCGTCGTGTATTTGCACTACAAAGTTCCGCCGCAGCGTCACAGGCAGGCGTGAAAAAGTGGTGTGGAGGTGCACGGCAGGTAGGGAACTTCGTGTACCAGGCAGAACACACTGTTGTAGAGCAGTTTTCTTTCTTGAAATCGAGTAAAAGTGTATACACATGGTACACAGCGTTGGTGAGCGCACGGGGAGTCCCCGTACAGATTGGAGCTGTCGTGTAACTCCGCACACTGTACGCCTCCGGAGGTGTGCCGCTGTGTACCTCTGAAAAGAATGTGCCTCCAGAGGTATACCTCCAGTGCACCTCTGCACTCGATGCGCCTCCGAAGGTGTACCTCCGTGTACCTTCGCACACGATGTGCATCCGAAAGTGTACCTCCACACACGATGTGCCTCCGAAGGTGAACCTCCTTGTACCTTCACACACGATGTGCCTCCGAAGGTGTACCTCCACACACGATGTGCCTCCGCAGTTGTACCTCCCTACGTGGTGCGCCTCCGAAGGTGAACCTCCTTGTACCTTCACACACGATGTGCCTCCGAAGGTGTACCTCCACACACGATGTGCCTCCGCAGGTGTACCTCCCTACGTGGTGCGCCTCCGAAGGTGAACCTCCTTGTACCTTCACACACGATGTGCCTCCGAAGGTGTACCTCCACACACGATGTGCCTCCGCAGGTGTACCTCCCTACGTGGTGCGCCTCCGAAGGTGAACCTCCTTGTACCTTCACACACGATGTGCCTCCGAAGGTGTACCTCCACACACGATGTGCCTCCGCAGTTGTACCTCCCTACGTGGTGCGCCTCCGAAGGTGAACCTCCTTGTACCTTCACACACGATGTGCCTCCGAAGGTGTACCTCCACACACGATGTGCCTCCGCAGGTGTACCTCCCTACGTGGTGCGCCTCCGAAGGTGAACCTCCTTGTACCTTCACACACGATGTGCCTCCGAAGGTGTACCTCCACACACGATGTGCCTCCGCAGTTGTACCTCCCTACGTGGTGCGCCTCCGAAGGTGAACCTCCTTGTACCTTCACACACGGTGTGCCTCAACAGGTGCACCTCCGAAGATATACCTCTGTGGGCCTCCAGAAGCGTGCCTCCGCAGATCACCTTGGAGGGGTACCTCCGCGTACTACTGCACGCAGTGCGCCTGTTGGACGTGCACCACCGTTTACCTTCCCACACAGCGTGCCGCCGGAAGTGCACCTCTGCGCTCCTCCGCGCGCGGTGCGCCTACAATTTCACGCCAGGGCACGCTACCACTCTTGGTTACGCCGCACCAGCTCCAGCATCCAAGCACACTGCACGCTTTTACAGACCGCCTCGACGGGGTGAACACAGCGCACTCCGCCGCATGCACTGCAGCTCCAGTTTGCGCGCTCGGCTTCAAGGAGACCGCTGACTCACTGGCTGCAGGCGGCGCAACTCCTCATCGTCGTTCGGAAGCTTCGCTCGCGCGCGCCCTCTCCCGAGCACGATCTCGGTAGCGGCGTCGGCACGCGAGAACAACGACGTGCGCGTGTGAATGGCTAATCTGTCGGCCGGCAGCGGGGAGGCAAGACTTACTCTCCTCCCCTGCGAAATCCCCCCCCCCCCCCCTAAGTCGTGCCTGGATGCGATCTTTGTTACGACGACGTATACCTTCCACCACGGCCGTCTCTCGGGAGCCGACGCTACGGCGAAGCGTGCAGTGCGAGGGTGGAAGCCGCCGCCGCCGCGGAAAGGCTCTTCGAAAGAATAGTCGGCTTCTGTGGCGGCAACGCTGCGGGGGCTACCGCGCTGCGCGCGGGCGATGTATATACACCGCTCAGCTACTGGCGTTCGCGCACCCGTGCGACGCGAGTGGGAAGGGTGCAAGCGATTGTTTGCAGCTTCCCCGCCATCTCAGCCGCTGGGCCGATCTAGTTTCTCTCTCTCTAGAGATTTTTTTTGTCGATTATGATTATTATCATGTTCTTCCTGCGAGACTCTCTCACGTCTACAGCCCGCGCGCTTCGCTGCCGACTTCGTTCTCCTTTGCGGGGCTGCAGAGGCCTGGGTTCGCGCGGTACTTTCTCTTTTAGTTGTTTCTGCGGTTTTTTGTTGTTGCTTGTAACGAAGGCTTGGCTGGAAGCGTCCTGGCTTCGTTCGCCTGTTGGGGGCAAAGGCCTGGGTTGCGGTACTTTCTCTTTCCGCGTTTTTTTTTGTTTATAAAGCAGGCTTGGTTGGAATCATCCATACTGATAGCTTGCAATTCTCGCAACAGCGGCGCGTGACCGCAATTTATTCAGCGCGTGAACTCGCGCTTGGTTCATCATCATCATCATCATCAGCCTGACTACGCCCACTGCAGGGCAAAGGCCTCTCCCATGTCTCTCCAATTAACCCTGTCCTTTGCCAGCTGCATCCACCATTTGCCTGCAAACTTCTTAATCTCATCCGCTCACCCAACCTTCTGCCGCCCCCTGCTACGCTTACTTTCTCTTGGTTACACAGTGCTAATTTTGTTTCGAACTGAATGCATTTATTTGCGTACACATTCTTTTGTGTGTATTTGCGTGTTCTCGGGTGAACTTCGGTTTAAACTTCACGAATACTCTGACCTGAAGAGTGCTTAGCATATGAATCGCTTCCTTGGGTAAATGCCCTTCATTTCTCCATGAGCGGTCAGAAGTGATTTTTTTTTTTATGGTGGCTAGTAAGGAGAGGAGGGTGATGTATTATTTCGTTGTACTGCACTGGCTCTGTTTCTAGCATTTGCCGCTCTTGTTACCCGCGCTCACTTCCTGAATACTCGATAACGACTCGGCTTCCCGTGGGTTTCCGAAATTAGCTTCACTTTACCAACGTAGAAAGGCCTTATTGAAGTTTTCTGCTACACTGTTTATTTCCCTAGGTCCGAGTCACACGCTTCGCTGGACAGCTTTGCAATTTTGTGTCTGTAGCCGCTCTCTTTCTTTGCTTCGCCTGCCTTCGTTCGTTCTTTTAGTTTTATCTCCAGTTATTCTTCACGCTCTGCTTCTAATGGATCGCCTGAATGACTGTTGTGCTACGCCCAGCTTGGTACGAAGACCGCTAGGCGTTCAACTGCCGGTGGGCGGCGCTAGTGCTTCGCGCACTATTGAATAGGGGCGTTCTTAGACTCCCACCCTTGCCGTCTAATAATGGATTGCGTCATCCGCACTGTTTTGCTAAAATATCGAACACGCCTCCCCGGTCGCCTTCGAATCACTTAACGCCATCATGCGTGCCTAATCTGCACGGGCGCCGCACGCGGTAGTTAACGCGCGCTCAAGTGGCCCTGATTAAAGCACCAGTGGAAAAAAAAAAACGTGATTCGCTGCTTGTTAAGTCAGTTAAGGTGGCTGACTATTACTTTTGTCGGCATCACAACTTCCGCGCCATTGTGAACGAGGCTAGTCAGCCGGGAAGCGATCAGGCGTTTAAGTAATATTTTGCTAAGATGCGCTCGAATAACCCCATTTACTAACGTTTGCAATTTAGTGTCTGCGAACAGCGTACATCATTCACATCAGAGTGCGCTTTCTGGTGAAAGATCAACGGCTCAGCGTTCCCGATTAGAGGTTAAGGATTACCAGCAGCCGCGTCTTTCTGTTTGTTGTGGTCTTCCCTAGCCTCTGCAAGTCTAGGGAAGTCTATAGGGTCTTCCCTAGCCTCTGCAAGTCTAGGGAAGAATTCATAGAAAAACGGCTGCACAGACCACTCCTTGAGCTTCGTCGTTGCCTTCGGCGGTTTTGCACTGTATCGCTGCTATCAGACTTGATCTGCACGCCTTGTTTTGATAACAATGTAAAAGGGATACGCTTTAATACACGTATCCTAGGATTAAGAACAAATTATCGCATTTACTCGACTATGCCGCCGCGGTGGCTCAGTGGTTATGGTGCTCGGCTGCTGACCCGAAAGACGCGGGCTCGATCCCGGCCGCAGCGGCCGAATTTCGATGGAGGCTAAATTCTAGAGGCCCGTGTACTATGCGATGTCAGTGCACGTTAAAGAACCCCAGGTGGTCGAAATTTCCGGAGCCCTCCACTACGGCATCCCCCCATACACCTATCTACGAGACTATGCACAACACAAAAAAGGAAGCAATGCGTAGCGGACTGCCCACAGGCCTCAGCATCAACCTCTCTCTCTCTCTCTTTAAACCTGGGCAAGTAATTAAACTATTAACATTAGTTATATATCATGCAATCGCTGAAGCATCGACTTGGATGCAAAACTCAAGCCCGCACAACGGCGACCCCCCTAGCTATGACGTCACGACTGCCTCCGCCATAGCCTTCGACATGCATGGATGCTCCAGTTTGCGCTCGGCGCCCATCGGAAACTGCACGTCCGCGTTCCCGCGCTCACGAGGCTTTTCGCGCGCGGCTGCGGGCGTCTTCGTGACTCCGTCTCACCGCCAAGCCTGGTGAGGAGGAGCGCAGAAGGGAAGAGAGCGGTGGATGCAGCCGTGGGAAAAGAACAGAGACGTTTACGACGACGATAGTACGACGAAGACAGGGACGTTATAAAGCCGTTCAAACACGTGCTTTCTTTCTCCCTTTCCACGAACTCCCTCGCCCTCTGCGGGCTGCTACTGCATGCGCGCGGTGCATGGTGCTCAAGTCACGACGCATGAGCTTCAGCTATCTCCTCCAGGCGGCGCTGCATGGCTGGGACGCCTGGGGATGACGACGGAACCGCGGCACGAGGCTTTCGCCCGACTTACCGGCGCGGACCATCGGATCGTGGGATGCGGGGCGCCTTCGTGTGTGTACGTGCGCGTGTACCGTGGTGCGGCGGCGGATGACGCTGTTGCCTCGGAACGTGCTCCGCGCCGGTACACTTTGCCTGCGGCCCTGTTCTTACTTACCCTCATCGACTGCTCAGACGGAGCTGACCACCACGCAACAGTGCGAGCATGTCGACGGCTGCGCTGCAGGCCCAACGGATACTGCTGCAGGCTAGTTTGTTCGCAACGAAGCAGGGGCGATAAAGACAAAAGTATAAATGTAGGTAGAGCGCGTAGCTGCTGTTATCGCATTATTAATGTTATCGCGCTAATAACAAAACATCCTGTTATTAACGCGATAGCATTAGAGGCCCCATATGGGGCCAGAATACATCGTCGGTCAGATATTTCGCCCATTGGCTGGAGGGAGTGACGTCACCAGACCGCAGCATTTCCACTGGCTGGAGAAAAGTGACGTCACCAGACCGGAGCATTCTCATTGGTTGGAGGATTGTAACGTCACCGGACTGGATCGCGTCATTGGCTGGGGGACGTGACGTCACCGGATCGGAAGTGACGTCACATACGCAAGCGCATCGACGGCTGCTAATGCTGACGCATTGCCAGCCAGCACTTAGGCCAATTAGGTGTCCCTGTGAATTTTTTTTTCTGCGTTTATTACCGCTTAAATTTTCACGCACTGAGCTCCTGGTTGCAGTTTCGCTCCGAGCGGTGACCCAGTGGCGATGTGTGGTCGCTTTTCGAAGCGCCGCCTGCCCTGTCCGCTCGACAGACGTGGGCGCGCTGTCAGATACCACCGGTTGCTTAATGCGCCCGCATGATATCGTGCGAAGGGGGTCCTCACGCTGCGGAAGTTTCGGTTTCAATTACTTAAGAGACGCGGCGCCGACGGGGAAAGATCTGGGTGCTCTTGTTCGTGAGCCAGCTTGGCTATTGAGCGAACGAATTAGGATAGGGGACAGGAGGGGAGAGAATAAGCGGTTCGCGCCTATTATCGAGACCGCTCTCTTGTTCCGAGATCAATATGCGTTTTCAATCTGCTCCACGGGGCCGTCATTCTTATTTTGCCTCCTTTCGAACGTTTTCCTCTAGCAGAATGCTGAGAGTGCCGCACGTATGACGTCTGGACGTCGTCTGGATGTTTTCGGGACGTCTTATTGACATCCCCTGCACGACAGAAGCTAATAAGCAAACAAAATCGAAATGAAAGTATTGTGCCGTTATCTACAGCAATGAAACCTCGTCTTGTGAGCATGTAATGTCTGCACGTAAAGATTTCTGCGCGCCTAGTTCACTCATCTCTCCCGTAAGCCACTGATGATAAACCTGGTCTGACTTGTATATTCGCAAGGAATATGAAAAGGGGGATTTATTTTGCCTTCAGTGACTACATTCAGGTCTGGGTATAATAACTCCATGACGGGCTTCGGAGGTCTTGCCGCTAGTGGAAGTCTCCTGCAGCGACGCGTTATGAAGGCCTTATTTGGGTTAAAACGTTCAGTCGAAGGCGGTTTCGTCAGTGTGACGTCAGACTTCACGTGGTCCACGTGAAGCTGGGACAGGGTGCACTCGTGAGGGAGGGGACAGGGGTAAATCTATTGGTCTCACTTCCTAGCTCCGAAGAGAGGGCGAGAACACTGGTATCTTCTCAGAGAAATAAATAAGATGAAGGCTTCTTGCTCTGTGCACTTGCGAAGTAATCGGCGGTTGCATGCTAATACGGTATCCTCTTTAATATTGCTCTTATCTGTGTTTCCCTTTCAAGGTCCCGCAGAAGGGAGTGTTGTTTACACTCAAGGCCTTTCGATCACCGCCCTCGTTGCCAAGGTTGGCAAGCACTCTATAATAACGACCATTCTATTCCAACTTAAGTGACAGTTTCTCTCGGTGGTACTGTATAGTCAGCTTGACAGTGCAGCCGACCGCCACTGTCCCCTCCATCCGATGAAGATAGCTAACCCAATTACCCTGTCACAAGAGCCCTTAAATCACGCCGCAGCCGCGTCGCCTTGCACGTGCATAGACCGGGTGATAGTTATCTCGCCGCAGATTTCGCGAACCTCCCGTCCCAGCATCGTACGGCGCGGATAGTAAGTGTGTCCCCCGAAAGATACTCTAATCACTGTTGGGTTCGCCTCTGGATGGTTGCTTGCGCAACCGCTATTAGGGGAGCCCCGGCCCCGTCCCTTTCTCTATACCTACCATGCACGGGCGTCCTGTAATTTGAACGTGACCGCGAGCTCTTTTCTGTATTTTTTTTTGTTGTTTCCCCCCCGCCGTGGCGACAAAGGAGATCAGTGCCGCGTGGTTGTAGCTACACGGCGGCGCGACTTTGGGGGGGTGTGATGTCCGCGTCATGAATATTAACGCCGTCCTTCATTAACAGCCGCCTCCGCGCGCCCGGCTTGTGTGGAGCAACGGCTAGGTCCTGCGAACCGTGGTGCGACCGGAGCGTGACAATTAACTCTTTTTTTCTTCTTTCTTTCGGTTAACCCCAGCGTAGCTGTGAACGTTTTCTTTCTTTCTTCCTTCCTTCTTTCTTGCTCTTTCTTTCTCTCTCCCTTTCTTACTTTCTTTCCTTCTTTCTTTCTTGCTCTCTCTCTCTTTCTTTCTTTCTTTCTTTCCTTCTTTCTTTCTTGCTCTTTCTCTCTGCCTTTCTCTCTCTCTCTCTCTTTCTCTCTCTTTCTTTCTTTCTTTCTTCCCTTCTTTCTTTCTTGCTCTTTCTCTCTCCCTTTCTTTCTCTCTTCCTTTCTTTCTTCCTTTCCTTCTTTCTTTCTTGCTCTCTCTCTCTCTCTTTCTTTCTTTCCTTCTTTCTTTCTTGCTCTTTCTCTCTGCCTTTCTCTCTCTCCCTTTCTTTCTTTCTCTCTGCCTTTCTTTCTTTCTTTCTTCCCTTCTTTCTTTCTTGCTCTTTCTTGCTCTTTCTTTCTCTCTCCCTTTCTTTCTTTCTTCCCTTCTTTCTTTCTTGCTCTTTCTTGCTCTTTCTTTCTCTCTCCCTTTCTCTCTCTCTCTCCCTTTCTTTCCTTCTTTTTTTCTTGCTCTTTCTCTCTCCCTTTCTCTCCCTTTACTTCTTTCTTTCTTCCCTTCTTTCTTTCTTGCTCTTTCTTTCTCTCTCCGTTTCTTTCTATTCTTTCTTTCCTTCTTTCCTTCTTTCTTTCTCTCTCCCTTTCTTTCTCTTCTTTCTTCCTTTCTTTCTTTCTCCGTTTCTCTCTCTTCTTTCTTTCTTTCCTTCTTTCTTTCTCTCTCTCCCTTTCTTTCTCTTCTTTCTTCCTTTCTTTCTCTCTCCGTTTCTCTCTCTTCTTTCTTTCTTTCCTTCTTTCTTTCTCTCTCCGTTTCTCTCTCTTCTTTCCTTCTTTCCTTCTTTCTTTCTCTTCTTTCTTCCTTTCTTTCTTTCAATCTCCGTTTCTCTCTCTTCATTCTTTCTTTCTCTCTCCCTTTCTTTCTCTTCTTTCTTCCTTTCTTTCTTTCTTTCTACGTTTCTCTCTCTTCTTTCTTTCTTTCTTTCTTCCTTTATTTCTCTTCTTTCTTTCTTCCTTTCTTTCTTTCTTATTTTCTTTCTGTAGACTGTAGTGGCATTGTACAGTGTGAAGTTTGTTTTTTTCTTTAATAGAAACTGCGATATAGGCAACCACCAAATGTACTATCATATCCTATTCTATCATCGCCTATCCCATCATATCCTATACAATCCTACTTAATCCTAAACTGCCTTGTCTCCCCCTATACTGTCCTAGTATATCCAGTCCCACCCTGTCTTATACAATCATAGTCAGTCCTATACTGCCCTGTCCCGTCATATACTACCATATCTTGTCCTATCATCCCATATCCTATACTATTCCGTACATATCTATTCTATTCTGTACTATCCGATCCTGTACCTTCCATCCGTCGACGCTACGCGGTGCGTCAGAGGTTAGTGCGTTCGGCTGCTCAGTGCCAGCTTGCCGGTTTGAACTGGGCAGCGTTTGATGAAGGCCAAGTGTAGAAAACGGCCGTGCAGTGATAACTAAGTGCAAGTTAAGGAACCGTGAGTGGTCCAAGAGAAATGTGAAGCCGTCCATTGCGGCATACGTCACAGACGCCAGTGTTGATTAGACGCGAGAAATTCGTTAAGCCAGTAAGCAGAATCATTGTCCGCCTCACCTCTCTCGATCGTGCTTTCAGACTGCTGTGTACGGCAACGAACGCACACGTCAGATGGCTTCATCACGCTGCAGGTTTAAGGGCACCCTCGGGTACCTTCAATGTAACGCACCAGACGGGAGCCTGTCGAAATCTCACTTGACGAATGTTTTTGAACAGGTGCGGTAAAACTGCGTCCGTGAAACTGCGGAAATTATTGAACAGCATAATCTGATTTTCGCTACAGGAAACTCTTAAGCCGTGCTCAAATGAGGAAATGAGGCTTTTCCATTCATCATTCCCGGGTTCCAAGCCGACCGCGGCGGCTGCGTTTTTATGGAGGCAAAACGCTAAGGCACCCGTGTGCTGTCTGATGTGAGTGCACGTTAAAAGATCCCCTGGTGGTCGAAATTATTCCGGAGCCCTCCACTACGGCACCTCTTCCTTCCTTTCTTCTTTCACTCCCTCCTTTATCCCTTCCCTTACGGCGCTTTTCAGGTGTCCAACGATATATGGGACAGATACTTCGGCATTTCCTTTCCCCCAAAAAACCAATTATCATTATTATTATTATTATTATTATTATTATTAGTAGTAGTAGTAGTAGTAGTAGTAGTAGTAGTAGTAGTAGTAGTAGTATTTCCATTCTGGCCAACAAACTACCTCATTGCAGCTGACGTATCTATCTTTTCCATTCGATGAACTCTAAGAACTAAACCACGTGCTAACCCGAGTGTATATACTTCGTGACGACGTAGCCGCGATGCCCGCCAAACTTCTTCACAGTAGGAGTCGCTGGACCGATTCACAACCAAGGAGGCTGGCGTGCTGGCATCCCCACACGCCGTTCACGAGAACCCTTTCCCTCAATCCCCGTCCGTACCGAAAACCAGGAGAGCCGAAGACGCGCCTCCACACGTTTCCCACGGCGAAGCATTTCCGTTTCGTTCCGAATGCGCATACGTTTCGCGCGCAATTCCTTTCGCGCGCGCTCTGAAGCGGCGGCAATCGGAGGAGGAAAATGCGACGTTTGTTCTCGGAGAGCGGGGGAAGGGGGGCGGGGGGGTGCAGCAGCCGCGCAAGGGCAAGATGGATGGGGTCGCAGGAGCAAAGCGCCAGCACGCACGCGCGCACGCAGTATTTGCTCGTGCCGCCGCAATTTCTCGGGATGACCGATGCCCGCCAACGGCGTGCTCTGGCAAGCGGCGCTCCACAATCCAGTACGGAACGTCGGCAACTGGAACTACGCGGAAGAGAGACCGCCGCGGCGAAGTATGCGAGAGCACGGGTGCGTACACCCCCCCCCCCCCCCCCCCCCCCCCCGCTCCGTTCCCATCCATGTGTATGTGTGTGTTTTGCGTGCGCACGCAAACCACCCGGGAGAACGCGCTCACGTACGCTATTGCGTGAGTGTGTGTGCCTAGTCCACTTGTGTGGTGTTCACGTAGGCGTGTTCTCCGCCTGTGAGGGTGACGTACGAGCTTTGGGGAAGGGAAAGGGAAAGTATGGGGAGAGGGCACGGAAGAAACATGCGCTCATGGCACGCCCTATAGCCCGGGGCTGCTGGGGGGTAATTGCAAAAAGCATCCACCTGTTCGCAGCTGAAATCTGAGCTGATTAGGAGCAAGAAATGTGCGCTCTGGGTACGGTGTATATATAGCTGAACAGACGACAGCGGCTTAAGAGTTACCGAGTGAAAACGAAGGGGACGGAACTTTGATAGAGAGCCGGATGTCGTAAGAGGTGGGGTGGTAGGGGAGGGAGCTCGTTGGTCAGGTGGCTGATGACGATGATATGCATAGGCGTATCGCTACAAAGGTGCTCCACCCCTAGACATTCCCCCAAAGAGATTCGACTGGTGTACGCAAAGGCTCAGCCGGCGGTTCTCCGCGCTAACTGTAGCAGTGTCGTGGCGTCTTGCCTGCCGCCTACAGACCAATAGCATGGCGGCAGAGATCACGCGAAGTATGAGCAAGAAGTATCCTTAACAATGTTTTTTTTTTTCAATCTAGTTAATTCCCCTGGATGCTTATCTAATTCGGCGGAGAAGTAAACAGCTGCTTGGTTTCTGAAATCGAACTAAATGTACCATATATAACAATGTTTGCGTCGGCATTTTGCTTGAGCCTCGTCGAATGGATGCAGCGTCCCCTAATATCGGAAATCACTGCAGCGCCTTTCGTGCATGCACTCTCCTACTCCGCGTTCATCTACCTGCCTCTTTCATGCACGAAGAGACGAATGAACTGCTCGGAAGCATGTGAGACAAAGGAAACGCGTTTGTAGTGTACTTTTTTTTATCACTCTGTTCCTTCCGCGCAATTCATTTTTCTCTGCCAGCTGGCCAGCCAGCACACGGGAGAATTTCTGCCGGACCATTACAGCTAGCGCCGTCTCGCGCAGCTTCTCACGCGGAATAAGCCGCCAGGGTGCACCCGTGTCAGCCGCGGCAGGGGCGCCGCGGCGCGGCCGTGACTGGCGTTTTCGATGAGACCTTCCCCCACCTTCGCAAACGGCTCGCAACAAGCACTCCCGCGGCGAGCACCGGCACGGCTGTCGACAGGCGCGGTTACGCGAAACCTGGCCACCCGAAGGCAGCGGTGGCTGCTGCGGCTACACCACTGCCTGCCGCCGCAGCCGACTTGTGTATTCTCCGAGCGCCTTAGAACGATCACCGTCCCGATCTCCTTCCGCGGCGCGCCGCTCCGATCGCCCACGGTCAGCGTTCGCTCAAGCGGAGAAATTTGGAGACCCCCACCGCGAAAGAGAAGCCGAGATAGAAAGAGAGAAAAAAGAAGCCACGCGTCGGTTCTCCCTCTCTCACACTCCGCCAGAGCTATCGGTGGTCTCTTGGTAGTTGCGTGCATTAAGGGATGTAACAAGGCTAGTGTCATTGCGTGTCAACTGCTTCAGGTGAGACGGAGAGACCGCGATAGAGGCGGTGATGATGGGCTCTTGAATTATTGCTTGCCCAGTTGTGATTCTTGGGCATGCGCTGAACTCTGTGCTTCTTAGGCACCGTGTTCAACAGCGTCGGGTTTCAGTACGTCACCCGTAGCATCAGGCCAAGGAGGGCATCCGAGCGCTGTGTTATGCCGCGATCAGGTTTTATGTATGAGCTCGAGTCGAACCCGCCTTTGGGTCGGTGTGCTGCGTAGACAGCATAGAAGCCACGAATCGAGAAATACAGCCGCAATTAAGTTTCGTTTAGTTTCAAGCTGCACGGTGAATTTCTCGCTCGTAGAGTGGAACACTTCTGCCACCCATCATGCTCTAAACATCTGCAATGTAAGGAGAACCTTTGTCCTCAGATTCCACGACCTTGCTATCTTTAGGGAAGCCGTAAGGGCACTACTATACGAGTGAGAAGCAAACCATGCGGCCGGGTTACTTTAGGCAAAGACGGCCGGCCAGTCTTCGCTCGAGGCGAAAACAGCGACTCTTCAGGCCTTCGAATATCGGAGCGCTGCACGCAACAATCAACAACCACCTCCAACGGCGCGGCAGTGTTTTTTCGCTTGGTTTTGTTTTTTGGTTCCGTACGCTTTTCAACTTCTTTCCCTCCCCAACCCGCTCCGTGTGCAGCATTTCGGGATGCCTTGGTCTCACTCGGCAGCGCCCACCACAGCCAAGGAAGGGCCTTGATATGTCGTCGCACAACCGTGTACAAGGGTCCTTTGCGCGGCTAATTGGGGGCGGCAGCCTCAAACGACAACCAGCTTTCCGAACACGTCACCCGCATACTTGGCTGGCTCCTGCCCGAGTTGCTTACTGCGTCTCTCCAGAGCTTGCCCCCCCCCCCCCCCCCCCCAACCCCCGCCATCATCTTTGCCTTGTGTTTACATTTATTTCTGCTAAAAGACTGTAGTGGCGAGTTCGCAATGCGCGTTCGTAAAGCCCCCTGGGCTCGAAAGATGGCGCGATAGGCTTAAAGCACGCCGGGTAGCTCACAGCCGAAATACTCGCGAAGTGAGCGCGCCGGCATGGTGAATTTTCGCGGGGATTACGGGCAAATAGAGACGTATGGACTGGCGGGAATCAAGTCTGCAGGGTCCATTGCGTCGTCACGATGTTTAAAGCAGTGGCGCAAGCGATGGTATTAAGGGCTCAAGTGGAAAGCTTCTTAGTGCGCGTGCACGAGCTCGAAGCGGAATGAAACCACGTTTTCAACGAAAGTGGGAGCGTATATGCCTTGCACTGCTTGGTTCTGTTTCCTTCGTCACGTGTTAAACGTGTAAGGACGGTCGTATTTCATTACGATTCTTTTTTCCGGTCCGTTCTTTTTGCTCGCATAATTGGAACAGCGCGAACTACACAGGACATAAACGAGGGGACAGACGCTGCACAAACGCCGACACATTTTTCCAATAAAAAAATATTATAAATGTTTATCTGCGGGTGAGCGCTTGTGATGTGACAAGCTAACACACAGCACGAGCGGCTTGAGCTTATTTTGTTTATTATGGTTTTCATAGTAAACAAGCAATTGCGAGTCAGCACTTCCGGTGTGTGTGTGTGTGTGTGTGTGTGTGTGTGTGTGTGTGTGTGTGTGTGTGTGTGTGTGTGTGTGTGTGTGTGTGTGTGTGTGTGTGTGTGTGTGTGTGTGTGTGTGTGTGTGTGTGTGTGTGTGTGTGTGTGTCAAATTTTCATTTTCTGACCAGCTGCGCATGCGCTCAACCTAGTTTTCGCTGTTCCCATTAATTACGCTGTCAAGTAACCAATCTGCCCATCTTGAGATTCTCAAGTCTCCGTTGCTCCTTGCCACCGGTTAAGCTCCGCCTTTGACACCGGAACCAGCCAATTGCATTAGCCGCCGGTTATCAAACCTGAGGTCACACCCCACCGTACCTGACATCCGAGGTAGACACCAATCGCACAGAGGCGAAGGAATTGATCGGAAACAACATCGTTACGCTTTACGCCAATTGGACGCCGTACGATGCAAGGTCAGTCCTGGCTCGTGAAGAACTCACAGCGACAGGTTGCGAGCGCTGCTGCTCCACTAATCGAAGTGAAAAACAAAAAAAAACAAGCAAAAGAGTTCCTTATACCTTCACAGGCCGCGCAGGCAAGAACACTATCAAATACTGACTCCACATTCCATGCGTCTTCCGTCTTCGTCTAGCGCGCGTTTTCGGATAACGTTAACGTAGCGCTCACTATGCCCAGTGCGTTCTTCGTTCTGTTAGTCTTTTTTGTTTTTTTTTCGTGCCGCGGGGCAGTGATTTCAACAACCTGAAAAAGCCTTGCCCCCCCCCCCCCCCCGATTCCTGCCTATCGCTCTTCGCCTGCGCAGCAATGGGTATTGCTTCATCTTTCGCCGATACAAGAGCCCCTTGAGTCCGCGTGGCTCGTTAATTAAGCGAGAGACGTTGAAGGCGTTCTTTTTGTTATTCTGCGTAACAATATATCCGAGGCACCGATATCGCAAGATGCTGTGCAGCTTTGGTCCTTTTACCCGTCTCCTTTTTGTGCACGTAAGTGTTTTCAATCTCCTTCGTGCAGTTCCTGTACGCATCCGTACGCCCCTAACCTTTCAGAGTTTCAAGTGAGCTTCGCTCGAGCCAGTCTCGCGACGCGGCCAGGAATGATGACCCGCATCGGGAGCTCCCTCGAAGGAAGTGATTAATCATTCCTCGAGAGGCTCGTATCCACTCGTCTGTGCGTATGTGTGTTCGTGCATGTGTTTTTTCCTGCCTGTGTATAATGGCTTCGATAGAGGAGTAAGCACTGCCAGCCTCCCACAGCGCCGCCTGTTCCCTTTTCAACTCTAATTAGTAGCTGCGAGGGGATAAAGAAAGCAAAGTAAGAATTCTCGCGATGCTGGCGCAGATTAGGACAGCTAGGTGACTGCACGTGCCTGTCTCTGTGCGATACTGATTGACAGGTAAAAAATCGGAGATGGACAGAGGGCAGGTTTGTGACCTCGTGGGCGTTCGTGGCATTGATGGTCGCCATCGTGTAGCGTAATCATTCTCCGGAGCTTCAATGCGAGATCGCATCCTCTATCACGCCGCAATGAAACGATGGCCCGACCATGGGATATCTCCATGCGTGTAGGGTGGCGACAACTGTCGTTCGGCCCGGAGACTCCGCCATTTTGTTTCGCAGCTAGGGTTGCGTTGTAGACTTCTGGAAATCGACATTAGGCTTCAAATTTACTACCTAAAGGTAAACTTATATGCCTGGAAGCTAGCTGTATGTACTGGAACACATCACGAACGACCAGCACCACCGAAAACCGGGCCTATCGGAATAACATTGCGGCGCAAAAAAAAAAAAAAGAGGAGGAGGCTGTTAGGGAAACAAAATGGCGTTCTCTTAATCGCCCTTTAAACGATGTAGCTGCATACCGAGGCAGCCAACTGACCATCGTGCAGGCATGCGACCGCGTTTTAATTTTGTTATTTTACTTTCGTACTCGGAATCTCAACGAGGCGTTCGCTTACAAACTGTTTTTTCACGGGCACTTGAGCATGCACGCGAGCCTTAAGGTTGAATACGGAGTAATGATGTACTCCAGGGCCAGCCGAAGTCTCTGCCTCATTAATGTCCAAGAAATAATTTGCATATTGCAATCAGTATATCGGAGTGGGTGGACGCCAATAGGATCTCTTGTTAGACGCTGCTGTGCAACCCTGGATATAGACAGCGTTTGCAAGTCTCCCCCGGGTCTTATTACCGTCGGCACGCGCAGAAGCGTCTGGAAGACGAAGTTACTCGCGTTATCCGTCGTCCAAGGAAGCGTTTACTGCTTTGCAGTATCGCAATCGGGTCTTCAGTATGCGAGTCTCGGCGGCGGTAGTCTAAATATCAAACGCCGACGCGCGCCTTGCGCAGGATTAACGACGCCGCACGGGATGCCTGGTTGACCACCAAACACGCTGTTCACCTCACCGCGGTAGCCCTGTTCAAGCAAAGTGACAACCCCCCGTGGTTGGCGTCACGTAGACCGTCTACTATAAAATGCGCGGCGAGAGCTCGCTTGCCTGCTATAACTGGTAGCGCCGACAGAGCCAGTCTGCCGCGCCGTGGAAGACGCGGTCGCAAAATTACGTTCGCTGCCGTGCGCACGCGCGCGCAGATCGCTTTTTTTTTCTTTTCTTTTTTGTGTGTGCCGTACAATGCTGCGCTCATGGCTCATCTCTTTCTCCTCCTCGAGAGATGCGCTTCAGCAGTCCCCCCCCCCCCCCCCCCCCTCTCTTCTTTCAGCTACTGCCACGTGGGTTGGCGGTAATGGACGGGACGTATGCGCGCGGCGTACACGCTAAACGCTCACACCCACTCACTGCTCTCGTCTGCCGGTGGGAGGTATACAGGCGCGGTGCCAGATGGAGCGGATGCCGTTTGAAATTCACAACACTGGGCGCACAGCGGGGTAACGCCGAGGTGCGTGCTGCTATGAATACGGCTGTTTATTGGTCCGGTTGTTGAGCTTTCGTACGAATCCCTTGTATACAAACATAAGTATAGGTTGGCCAGTGCTGCTATTTGCCCCGTCAAATGCAGATAGAGATAGTGAGCAAAGGCAAGGGTGGTTGACGTGAAGTTGCGCCGGCTTCCTCCACTGTGTCTGAAGCGGCATGGAACCCATAAGAATTGCACGGCATACCGCACATGCACCTAATTCATGTCCTATACCTTCCTGGAGTGATATTCAGCGTTCCCTTAAATTTTCTTTGTAATAAGGCTCCAAACGGTGCCGACTGCTCCTTTGGCAAAAACAAACTTAAAATACAACAACGGCCAAGTAGCTTTACCAGCGTTAGTAACGCGCTTATGCCAGCATGTGAGACGTATGACGTCAGTTCTTTGATAAGCATGGCGGAAGTGTGGTTCGGGCAAAAAGGTGCTGAACTCCTTGGCAGCAACCTTTTCCACTCCTCCACGTGTCTTCGCCAAGCCTGCCTGCTTCACCTCAAAAGTAGTTAGAAGCATGATAAATCATCACCAGTGATGCCCCTTCAGCGGTCGGCCGTTTTATTTTTTTTTTATTTGCAGAAGCTGAAAACAGTTATCTCAAGTACATGTACAGTGTTTGCGAGACATTAGTGGTGCGTAATCGAAATTACCCGTGCAACTTACAATACTGCCTTGATAATAGCAGTGGTTCGCATTTCTTCTTACGCAGACCGCCACCTGGAAAGGCACACAGTCGGGTTTCGTCAAGCAGGAATAATTCTACATAGCTCAATTCTCCCCCGTCTCATTATTACGCGTCACTCCGGTCACCGAAGGATATCGGGAAGCGACCGGTTACAATTACGGTGCGCAAAGTCACACAGCCTTCCTAACGTGAGATATACCCACACTTTTCTGGAGCAAGGCACCCTACAACCCAAGAACGGAATTTAAAAAAAAAATGGAAAATAATGAAACGAAATGTACGGAGCAAAAAAAAAAGAGAAGCTGCTCCAGTCCAGGTTATACAACCTCCGTATACAGTGGCGACTACTTGGCGTTCGCGCCAGCGTTGCTAGCCTTTTACTGCAAAACGGTACGCATGTTTTTTTTTTTTTTTTTTGGGGGGGGGGGGGGGAGCGATGACGACTGGGGTACAGTTGATCTGCCCTACCGACCTCCTACCGAACGCGTGCGACGCATGACTAAGCAGCCTTTTGCTACCCCCCCCCCCCTTTTTTTTTCTTTCTATACGCGCTTCATTTCCAGCGCTTGCTTTCTCCTCCGTCGTTTATTACTGGTGGGGAGGACTGTTTCTACGAATAACCGAGGCGCGCCATTAGTCTTCGAGCACGTCCCCCCCCCCCCCCCCTGCATCACTGCTGGCGCATACTTATATTCCCTTTGATTTGTCTCGTTCCCCGTGCCGCAAGGATCGGGGGGCAATCATTACACGCTCCCTTTTTCATCTTTATTTTTTTTTCCTGCAGCTTCTCGGGCTCGCCTCAGTTTTCGTCTTCGACTCGAGCCGCACACGACTGCGTAACCACAGGAGGCGAGCAGATTGATCGTGTCTGTACCACGTGGTACGCACAACCGAGCAGCATGCGTTCGCTCGCAGTTTAGTAAGATCGGGTATACGGCCATTCGCGCCTCTCCTTTGAGGCTGTATGCCTTATCGATCGTGCATAGCGTTGCCTATTCACCAACTCCTGTATACCAGGCACGTAAACTAATGGTTTCGCAAGTCGGTAGCTCTGAGCAAGCATCGCGGTAAGGTACGCTCGCTTTCTAGGGCGCCGGTTCTGCTTGTGGAAGCGAAATACTCCACGCAGTCCGTGACCACGTCAGAAACGACGGGATTGACATTTTTGGTTCCTTGATCCAGCCAGTTCCTTGACTGCGATAAGGACAGACCCGCCCCCCCTGGGCAACCATCGTTACTGATTTGGTTATTGACTACAGGAACAGGAGGAATTTCGTCGAACTCTGGACTACATAAACTGCGCTTGCCTGTCTCTCTGTGCCCGCTCCCGCAAATTTTATGGCGCGCGGTGCATACTAACGATTTCTGCAAATGCGTTACCCTCCACAAAGGCTGCGCTACTCTGCGTATCGGGCTATTATCCGGCAGTGTACATCAGCCGCCCGGTGCGAGGTATCTCTCTGTATAGTATCTCTCCGCTTAGTGTACGCAGCCCCGCACTTTATAATCCAGGCCGCGCGGCTAGCTCGCGCTGGGACGTCGACAACCCGAGAACTTCGAAGACCACTTGCCTTAAGTGGTGGGCGCTGATATCCTCCCAAGTCGGAAACCGCGCCCATCAAGCGTTTAAGGTTGTAAAGCCTTCGGAGGCATTCGTGTACACTATCTCGGCGTGCCTGTACACAACGCGAGCCGTCGACGATGGTGGTCCGTCGCGGGCTATCGCGCGCATGCGCCGTCGCGACTCACTCTGACCAACCGGGTCGACGCGTCTTACCTCACTCACCGCGAAGATTAGGCTCTGTCCCGCTCGTGGCAGCAGCGACGACGAAGCATGCTTTGAAACCGTGCGCGCAGAGGCGCTGACAGCTTGATGAGCTTCCTTGATTGGCCGGCACGGAGTGGCTTCCTGTCTACCGCCTCGATCGCTCTCTCCCTTATTAAATTAGTACCCCGAGGGGGTGACCGCTAGTGGAGGTGCGCACGCTGAAGGGTTGGGGAGCTTAGTCATAGACGGGGATGCTATGCGTCGCTGTTGTACGAAGTAAACCATCACCTGGTTCTTCGTGGGACTCGCGCGAAGCATCCTGCAGCGGTTGTTTGCGCCTCGATGAGCGAGCGGCGGCTTTTGATGGGGCAGCTGCCCGTAGGGAAGGAATTGGAGGAAGGGGGGGGAGGGGGGGTGACGTATCGCTGAAGTCACTAGGGTAAAGCGTTTTGTCTCAATCAGGGCGGAGCGCCTCGCCACAGGTGCACAGCTTCTATAATATTCCGCGCAAATTTTTCGCGTGTGCCAAGATTTCGTCGTCTTATTATAATCGAGAAATGAGTAAGTCGTAGGGGAGGACTCTAGATTACGTTTGAGCTTTTATCAACGCCGATTAACAGGCAGGCATCATGGCAGTTTCAGTAATGTATATGCCCTTGGTGGTCAAATGATACCAGGCCACCTATAGGTCTAACCTTCCAGAGGCGTCGAGCGCATGCAGGTGGTACAGTTGCGTGCAGTATGAGAGGAAACAACGTATGAGCTCTGAATTATTGATTACTCCACAAATATGTGTTCGAAGAACAATATTTTTCAGTTTTCGAACTAGCTGATTCTTGGCGTATAAAATACGGAAGTCATTCGCAACTTTAGCAAAGAAATGACAATAAAATTACCATTTTTTGCTTGAAATTTTTGTTCCCCCTCATATTGCACACGACTGTACGATACCCACAGAGTTACAAAGCTCCGCATTGTAGCAGGGCCTGTTATAGACCCCGAACTTTTGGCCTAGACAGTACAAAGAGCATATTACAGTGCTAGAAGCATAATAAGTATGAAACTGTATAAGACAACGGAAGTATGCACAGTATAAAAGGTGAATTTCCCTTTTCCGCTTTCTCCTGTTCCCGATTCGCACTTCGCTCGGTGCTTCAAGCAGTTGGGCCAGGTTATGTGATATAATTCATTGAATACATTGCTGCGTCTTGCAAGTGCACGCATATAGCTTCGTGGCATTTACCATCAGTGCACTCAATTCGGGAAGCGATACCATGCCTGAGCAAAGTAGCCGAAGTCATGAGTTCTTAACTTGAGGCGTATAATGCCCCCAAATAACAATACATTAAACTTCAAAATCCTCTCAATACGCATCTTACTGCCTCCGAAGCTTTCCTGGGCCTCTTAGCTTTACAGAGAAAGTTAAAAAAGCCTCGAATTCGTTTTTACTCTTGCGCCCTCTGTTTCATTATGACGTCAATCCTTTCGAACTTCCCGCGCATCTACCAAGCATTTACCTACTTAACCACATCGGTGACTCAGTGGTTATGGCGCTCGGCTGCTGACCCGAAAGACGCGGGTTCGATCCCGGCCGCGGAGGTCGTATTTCGATGGAGGCGAAATGCTAGACGCCCGCGTATACTCTGCAATGTAAGTGCACGTTAAAGAACACCAGGGGGAGTCAAAATTATCCGGAGCCCTCCACTACGGCGTCATTCATAGCCTCAGTTACTTTGGACATTACACCCCCTAAAACCAAACTTTACCTACCTATACATGCCCCGCCGTGGTGGCTCAGTGGTTAGGGCGCTCGACTACTGATCCGGAGTTCCCGGGTTCGAACCCGACCGCGGCGGCTGCGTCTTTATGGAGGAAAAACACTAAGGCGCCCGTGTGCTGTGCGATGTCAGTGCACGTTAAACATCCCCGGGTGGTCGAAATTATTCCGGAGCCTTCCACTACGGCAGCTCTCTCTTCCTTTCTTCTTTCACTCCCTCCTTTACCCTTCCCTTACGGCGCGGTTCAGGTGTCCAACGATATATGAGACAGATACTGCGCCATTTCCTTCCCCCCCCCCCCCAAAACCCTATTATTATTATTACCTACTTACACGAGGTTTCACCACTCCACGAGACCAGCTTTAAACCCACAACTCGCATCTTGCCTGAAAACGTACTAGCTCGGAAAACATTTTTTTTTTTTGCGAGTCGAGTTGAAAACCTCGGCTTCCTCACGCGACACGAAAAACCCGAGCAGAGATACAGATAACAAAACATGTTGTGGGGCTAGTTGGTGAAACATGGTTTCTTGAAGATGCAGTGTAGTCATGGATGCATGACTACACCAAGATAATCGAGCAGGTCAGGTGGTAAAGACGGTAATGTTGCCTCCCGAATCATAACAGCAGCACGCGCCAGCCCTCGCCCGTCCCTCCCTAAAAAGAAGGCCGTTCCACCTTCGCGTCTACTATGATGGCTGATTTACGAGCCGGGCGCTCGCGTGGCACAAACGAGTGCGCGGCTCCATTTACCGCCGCCCGGACCGAGCAGCCAACCAACCAAGCCCACTGTCGCATTGAAAACGAGAGGACCTGGCAGACCCGAATTGGAGGAACCGTTTTCTCCTGGCCCCATGCGCGCGCGCGCACTTATCTATATGTATATGCAGCAGCGGCGGCGGCGGCACAGGTGTACGCTTCTCGCTGGCTTGAGCGCCGCCGGACAAGTTCGGGACGCGCGCGCGCTCGCGCCGATGTCTGGCCTGGCCCATAAACCAGTCGGCGGCGGGATTGAAACTTCCTCAATCACTTCTCGCATTGCATGCCCACTCTCTAAGTGCGTATATGTGCGTGCCTCTGTTCACGTGATCGTAGTATACGCGGCAAGCGGTCTCGCTTGCTACTCGACTCGTATACCTTCTCTGCTGCCAACCTGCGCCGCTTTCGAACATTCTCTTACAACCCCCCCCCCCCCCCCCCTCTTCCCTACCGTATGCTTTCATGCTTCTTCTTCAGCTTCTTGCACGCTTCCTACGGCCCCACCGTACACACACCAAACACTCTTGTCTTACAAGCTTGCTTGGCACTGTGCAGTCGTACAGCGATTGTAGCGATGGTGGCGGTGCCGATATAGATTGCCGTGCGCTGTTCGCGGGCCACCTCCTGTGGTCGGCGCTATTTAGGAGAGACGAGAGAGAGAGAGCTCGTGCGCGTACGTTTGCGGAGTGAGAGCGCAATCGTTTCTTTCGGTTGTTTGCATCGTCCCGAAAGACATTAGCCTCGCTCTCTGGCTCGCCGCTGCTGCTGCTCCTGGTGGCCATTTTGTCTAGCTGTGCGATCGCGTTCCTGCCTAATGACTTCGCCGTCTCCACCACCGATCCGTGTGGTCCAGCCTTACAGCGGGCGGCGTGTGTGCGTGCGTGCGTGCGCGTTTCGCTGTGTGTGCAGGACGCAAAAAGAAAGCTCGCGCCAGAGCGCTTCATTTGGAAGCAGTTTAATTACAAGCGACCGCTCGCGGCACTGCCGCTCGCAGTGTTGCCTTGCGCGGTAATTGGTACCGCGGGCTGAGTCTAACTATAGAAAACGACTCTGGAATGCAGGAACGATGCCTGAATGGCTGCCCCCGAAGTGATGTACCAGCGCGCGCTGGTCATCGGCCGCTGTTTTCGCCACCGGATGCGGGACCATACGTTTTCGCGCGCACCTATAGTTTTCAGCGGTGACGTATGTGCCACGAGTGTTCTGGGTATATGGGATATACTCTTCTTGGATGCTAACGAAAAGGGTTCAGATTAAGTTAGGGAGAACGCAACGAGTCATAGTAAGAAAAATGTTAGGTGTAACGTTAAGAGACTGGGAGAGGGCAGAGTGGGTGAGGGAACAAACGCGGGTTAATGACATCCTAGTCTAAATCAAGAGGAAGAAATGGGCTTGGGCAGGGCATGTGATGCGAAGGCAAGACAACCGCTGGTCCTTAAGGGTAACGGAGTGGATTCCAAGAGAAAGTAAGCGTGGCAGGGGGCGGCAGAAGGTTAGGTGGGCGGATGAGATTAAGAAGTTCGCAGGCAAAGGGTGGATGCAGCTGGCAAAGGATAGGGTTAATTGGAGAGACACGGGAGAGGCCTGTGCCCTGCAGTGGGCGTAGTCAGGCTGATGACGATGATGATGATGATGATGATGCGTTGTCTAGTCTAGCTAGAAGCTCCGCAGTTGCCACGTATTTCTGCAAGTACCTAGGCTCTAACCTCTGGTCGATAAGGTCTAACTCAGTTCGCGCTTGTACATTCATGTAAATGTATTTACTCGTAGCATCATCTCTGTCACACCGAAAGTCTCCTCCTTGAACACCGCCGAATTAACGAAGTTTGGAGAGGCCTGATCTCCTCCTAAGAAAAAGAAAGAACCATCTTGAATTCGCGAAGAACGCAACGGATTGTCAAGAAATACCTGATCGCTTCAGCAGTCTCTGGGTTTCGGCGCCAAAGAAAAAGAGTAACCCTTAATAACAAATTATATCTATTAAACCTTATTAGAGGCAAGTTTACGCATCGCTTCTGCGGTCACTCGCTATCAGCACGAAATAATAAAAAAAGACTAGCCCTTAACAACAAATTAGGCCTCTCATGCCTTATTAGAGGCACGTTTGATTAACTTTCAGCTTTCGATTACAGCCTACTACTCAGAGCCAGTGGGCGGTACGATAGTGAAGAAATTGTGCAGGATCACAAGGTAACGCGGCTCGTAAACAATTTGCCTCGATACGAATGGACGCAGTGTACGTACTAAACAGCTAGAGAGTTGGAAAAGCAACACGCTGTACAATGCGAAGCAAAAACTTGCTTGGCCTTATGGACTCTCGTGACATGCCAGTAGAAAACGATGCGCCGAGACGCAGTCTCTCGAAAGATGCACAAAACGTGAAAACCGCAGAAGAAGAAGAAAACACGCATGCAAACCAGACGGGCTCCGTGTGTTTTGAAAGTCAACTGCCGCTCGGGTCGTCGCGAACCGGCCGACAGGGGCGCTCTCTCGCGGAGGTTACGTCGTTTATGCAAGTCCGTCTGCCCGTCTCCTCCGTGCCGATGCCCGGTTTCCGGAGAACGGCTTCGTTTTCACGGATCTCAGCCTCGAGCGCCACTTTTGTTCCGGGCTCTTTTCACCCTTTGCGCGGCGGAGCGGGCGATGTCAAAGAGGTCTATTGCTCCCTTACAGTCCTCTCTGCATTTTCTTTCTTTCCTCCTTTCTTTCTTCCTTATTTCTTTCTTTCTTTAGCTTTTCCTTTCTTTCACGCTCTGTGTGATGTACATGTTGTTTTACTTTACTTTTGTTTTCGTTCATTCTCTTTCACCCCCTCCGGCCCGACGCGGAATGTACGCTACCCCTCCGAGCAAAGACTTGCGTGTGCTTCCGGTTACGAGAAAGCAGGGGGAGGGGGTGGGGGGCGATAAGTGGAAATATCGGGCATTCGCAGCAGTCGCTCCGATGTGCACCAGTTCCGTGATGGCGGACGCGACCGCTGCCGGCTATGTGTCTCTCTCTCTCTCTCTTTCACTCCGTCTCTCTCTCTCTCTCTCTCTCTCTCTCTCTCTCTCTCTCCCTCTGTCTCTCTCCCGAACTACTGCGCGAGCGTTCACCATTTCTGGCGCACACATACGGCACACATCCTCTTCCCATCTCGTAGACCCTTCCCGCCGTCCCTCCTAGTTGTGCATCGTCGATTGCTTTTCTTTTTTTTTTTTTCACCCGTTTCTCCGCCTGGAGAGGCCATCAGCGCGCTGGAGCGCGAAGCGGCAAAAAGCGCTCGGAAAGCGAGACAATGGCAAAATCAAGCGGCGGGCACAGACTTCTTTCTCGGAAGCGGCGTAACGACGGGCGAGGCGAAGAAGGAGGAGGGATGCAGGAAGGGGTGCTGCTCAGGAGCGGGCTCCCGAGATCGGTAACTGCCGCCGCCGCCGGCAGGGAGCGCGGTGCGCGGATATATATGAGCGCGCAGAAGACGGACGGAGAAAGTGAGAACTAAAGAAAGTTGTACACGCGGTGCGCGCGTGCCAGCGTCCTGCGTGTTTGTGGGTGGTGGTATAGGGAGGGGGAGGGGGAGGGACAGGCTTGTACCCACGCCCACCACCTCACCCACAGTCGCGCCACCTCAACCACCGACACAGCGCGAGGGCAAGACCACCCTCGGGAACGCAAGAAATCCGCGTCACGTATATACCTGACCGGCCTAGTCCCGAGTCGCAAGAAGCTGTGCGTTCCGGGCAGGTGGTGGTGTAAACTTTATTACATACAGGGGGGTTTAGAACGCGCAGGTCCTTGGGACCCCGCACGGCCCCACTGCACTCAAACGTTCATGTCCCGGAGGCTCATGACGCTGGCAGCCCGGCCTGTGGCGATGGCTTGCTTGGCCGGGTCCTCGGAGCGCAGTAGCGTCTCCCAAGCCTCCCAAACAACGCGGATGAGTGTTGTGTACCTGGATTATCGCGCTTAGGTTTCCCAGCGACGACGTCCCGCGTATTTGAGCGAAAACGGAGCACCGGCGAGCACTTATTCGAGCAAACCGGCGGAAAATCTCGCGAGGGTGCAATCAAGACCGCCGGAGCGCCAGCGCTCCGACTAACGAGTCGTAACGACACCGGAGCTGAGGGAGCTGGGTCGTCGTCGTCCGGAATACTATTTGCTCAGTGAGGGTTAATCACGCTGATCACGAGGAACAGGACACAACATGGGGACACGGGACAGGCGCTGAGTCCTGGTACTCGCTGGGCGTGCAACCCTTACGTGTGTTTCGCTTCCAGTTAGACGAAAACCGCTACCAGTGTGACTCTTTCCTCTCTCAGTGGTTAGGGCGCTCGGCTACTGACCCGGAGTACCCGGGTTCGAACCCGACCGCGGCAGCCGCGTTTCGATGGAGGCGAAACGCAAAGGGCGCCTGTGTGCTGTGCGATGTCAGTGCACGTTAAAGATCCCCAGGTGGTCGGAGCCCTCCACTACGGCACCTATTCTTTCCTTTCTTCTTTCACGCCCTCCTTTATCCCTTCCGGTACGGCGCGGTTCAGGTGTCCAACGATGTGTGAGACAGATACTGCGTCATTTCCTTTCCCCCCAAACCAATTTTCAATCTTTTTTTTTTCTTGCGTTGCTATTTTCGTACGCGGATTATCAGCGTATGCGACAACCGCTGCCCGCCTCACAACACACGATACGACTCGCATAATAATAATAATAATAATAATAATAATAATAATAATAATAATAATAATAATAATAATAATAATAATAATAATAATAATTGTTTTTGGGGGGAAAGGCAATGGCGCAGTATCTGTCTCATATATCGTTGGACACCTGAACCGCGCCGTAAGGGAAGGAATAAAGGAGGGACTGAAAGAAGAAAGGAATAGGTGCCGTAGTGGAGGTCTCCGGAATAATTTCGACCACCTGGAGATCTTTAACGTGCACTGACATCGCACAGCACACGGGCGCCTTAGCGTTTTTCCTCCATAAAAACGCAGCCGCCGCGGTCGGGTTCGAACCCGGGAACTCCGGATCAGTAGTCGAGCGCTTTAACCACTGAGCCACCGCGGCGGGCACGACTCGCATGCACTGTTCTTATATGCCTCGTTAAGCAGTGCAAACGTGAATACGGTTTCCCTCGTAAGTTCCCAAGCCACGTCACGTGAAAGGACAGCGGAGTAGCCGCCGACTGGAGAGGGCACACTTACACGGCATTGATGAGCATGTCTCACCGTTTACACCGAGGGGACTCGGCTGACGCAGCTATATCAGATCGGGTGTGTTAATGCCGGCCCGTCTTGCAAGCGTGCAGTCCTCATTGAAGGCCATCGAAATCCGTCGTATTCCGGCTGCATTTCCCTTCGAGGGAAATGATGCTGACTATTGCGACCATTGCTATACCACTGCACACAGTGTAGTGGGCCTAATGTCTGTATTTATCGTCTCTCTCTCTCTCCAAAATTAAAGCGATGTAGCTGCAAGCTGGTGGTGGTGGTAGTGGTTTTATTAAAGATAATAGTAAAAAGGAAGGAAAATATTTTTGCTACGCCCGCCTTCTGCCATCGATACTGAAGCACCTGAGCTGGGGCAGCGGAAATAAAGGACAGCAGGCAGAATGGAGAAATGAAATGAAAGAGGTTAGGGGACAGGAATAGAGGACAGGGGGAGAAGTAATATGTACAAACTATTTACACAATAAGAAATGTGTCCAGGTTGTGCGCGTGATTAGTTCATTTTAGAGGAATTAAATCACACACGCGCACAGCACTGTGTTGGTTACAACTGGAGTGGGGCGTCCAGTTATTAATCGTTCAAGGTAGAACTCGCGGGGCGTTCGGTCACTGCGTGTAGCTACCTGACGGAGAACAGACGGGACGTCAAGCCCGTTGATTAAAAAAAAAAAATCTGAGCCACGCAGAATGCTAAGCAGTGAACGGCCATGGTGTTATTTAACAAGCCCGTACATTTTGTAACGGCTCGCACATCTCGAGCACGTGTTTTCATCGGAGCGTCCGCCTAACCTTCGCTGTTTATGAAATAACGGGTGAAGAATGGGCACGGCTAATGAAAGAATTCAAACAGTTGAAAAGTGGCTAATCTACAATTGCCTTGACGGGCAAGCGGCATACTACCGATTGCTTCAGTCACAGGAAGTTGGCGCGTGAATTGCCAGGCTTCACTAGCGCCACCTGCGGAGCGGACGGTCAGTTACCGATCGGTGTTTGCAGTGCGGCTCGAAACTACCACTAATGGTCGGAACGTCATTCCAATGCATATACTGCGCACACACCTCTCCTGGAAATTAAGATACCGTCACCTGGGGTGGTCACAGCTCGATTTATTACTTTTATTCCCAGCAAGCGCTGAAGACGTGCACAGCTTATTAAACTCGGCTATTTTTGGGCTTGGCCGGGCTAATTCTCAAATTAGTACCGGCCCGCGCTAAATCAAATAAGCATGCAAAAGGAAATGCGCTAGATATATGCACCTCGCTCGCATACATACGTAGGAAACGACTTGGGCGCGCACTAACCCCATGTGGTCTACCTCCAGCTACATACTCAGTATCACCTGCCGAAGGTAATCTCAGTGCCGCGTATCTACTCCCGAGAGATTGGACCTTGGTTATATACACCGTAGACTAAGTTAATCAAGCTGTGATTGCCGAGACCCAACTGCGCGCGCGAGAACACAATTTCTTTTTCGGATGCAAAAGCTCTGCGGTGGGAACTCGAGGCAAGTTGGGAGGGAGGCGCATTTATTTTTGTTCGCAATTTCCGGGGCGCCCGACTGCTCCACGCAACGCTTTCTTTCTTGTTGTCGTTCTTTCATTACGCTTCTTCTCTCTTCTGGGGCTGTCCTTCTATTCTTATTCCGCGTACAACGCTCTTTTTGATGCTGCGACAAGATGCATTCGCCATCTTCGACGCTCTGCTGGGCCGCACGGCGCTACCCCTCGCCCCTTTTTTTTTTTCCATGTATACAGCGCTGTCGCGAGGTCTGCACACGGCGACCCGCGTATGGTGGCGAGCTGCTTGCTGCTCCCATTTGGGCGGGCGAATTAATTGCAGCCGGCTGGTCGCTCCGGGCCGCACCGATCCTGGTCATCGGCTGGGGCACCCCAAGAGCCACTCGCCACCGGTGCTGCCTCACGGCGCTCGCTGCGGCTAGAGATAGAGAGGGGGAAATGAAAGAGGGTTCCCCTTGTACAGCCCAACAGCTAGGCGCTTTCTTTCTTGCTTTAGTTCTTCTTTCCTTCTTTCCTGCGCGGCTCATGTCCCGACCTATCTGCCTCCTGGCGTGGCGAGCCGTTTGTCATGGGCTCATTGGCTTCACTGGCGGCGAACGTCGCTTGGTTTTATTATCTCTTCTTTATCTTTTTGTTTTTGTTCGCAGGCTCATTGGCGGGCACTGCTAACCAACTCTGGACGGGTGTTGAAAGGGCGCGGGCACACGTGAGTCTTCTCGGCTGTGGTGGTGTGTGTCTGTGTGTGTGTCCCTCGTAAAACGCGTCTGGGCCAATCTCATTGGCTAAGAGCCGAGTGGTAAGAGCTGCTGTAACGTATCACTGCACGGCGAGATGTGCAGAGCGGTGAACACGCATGCCGCTAAGCCGCGTTTTGTAAAGAGCGCGCTCGCCATTTAAAAAACCTGCGCAAGTGAGGCGGCGCGTTGTAGCGCGCGCGCAATCTTGATGCCGCGGGCTGCCTGTCTCCGCAGCGTGAGAAAAATGACCTAACCCTACCTTCTTTAGCAGTACTACTTTAGCTACTTTCTTTAGCGCAGCGCGGAGTACGTCCCGAGCTACTATCGTTTCGTGTTTGCTGTATTTTTTTTCGTCCTTGGTTTGTTTGTACACGGTTCAGTGAAGTGGTTGCTACGGGTCATTGGCTCTCAGCGCCTGTGTCTGCGCTGCGGAGAGCAATTTAAGCGCGTAGTCTGCAGAAGAGGGGCAATAGTCTGCAGCTCCGTCGACTGTGGCTTCAGGCGACTTTTGTTGACTGGAAAGTTGTAACTGTTTAAATGGTGTATACACATACGAAAGGGCAGGTGAGAGCCGTGCTATCTACACAAAGCGTGACTACGTATACCTTTACTTTCAAGCCGAGAAGCTAACGAAACGAAACTGAACGCTAGGCCGATTTAGGGCTGATTGAAACTGATGACTAACTCGGTTGAGCGATATAAAAGGCTCACGAGGACGCACAAAGAGCTAGAGGACCGTCTCTTATCGAGCCATTAATGAAGCTGCGTTTGCATCGTGTTACAGTGCGTGCAGAGAAATGGAGAAGGATCTCGGAACCTTGTCGCACCGTAAGAGTCATCCGAAGGTATGCACAACATGACGGCCTCGCAACACGTGATCAACCGAGTGTTATATAGAAGTGCGCAAATGGGGAGTGGCCTCAGAGACACGTGACGTCGAGTGGCAAGACAAAAGGCTTAGGCGATCCTCAGCGGATCGTTTGAGTGGAGTAGCAGCTCAACGTTCGTCATATTTGAGGTTGACACACAAAAGTTCGTTATATCCGACGTGCGTTATAACCAATATCAACGCACTAAGTTCGTTACGTGCGAGGTCCGGACACAAAACTTTGTTATAGCCGAAATTACATTTACATAGGTTCATTATATATGTGCTACTGACAGACAGCGCTCGCCATTTCCGCTTGCACTGACGCTTCTAATGATAAGTCCACTTCCCGCGTAGATATAATTCATAAGTTTGCTTACCCGCCGGGGTGGCTTAGTGTCTAGTCTATGCTGTTCGGCTTTGCAGTCCAAGGACTCGGGGTCGAATCCCGGCCACATTTCGACGGAGGCGCTAAGTTCAAAAACGTCCGTGTGCTGTGCGGTGTCATAATAATAATGGGTTTTGGGGGGAAATGGCGCAGTATCTGTCCATATACCGTTGGGCACCTGAACCGCGCCGTAAGGGAAGGGATAAAGGAGGCAGTGAAAGAAGAAATTGAAAGAGATGCCGTGCAGTGGAGGGCTCCGGAATAATTTCGACCACCTGGGGATCTTTAACGTGCACTGACATCGCACAGCACACGGGCGCCTTAGCGTTTTGCCTCCATAAAAACGCAGCCGCCGCGGTCGGGTTCGAGCCCGGGAACTCCGGATCAGTAGCCGAGAGCCCTGCCACTGAGCCACCGCGGCGTGCGGTGTCATCGCAAGTTAAATAAATCCGGATTGTGTGAATTAATCCGGAGCCCTCCGCTATGGCGTACACCTCATAGACTCATGCGTCGCCAAGGGACTTTAAACCCCACGTACCAAGCACCACACACCATATGATAAGTTTGCTAATCCTAAGTCCGCGAGGCCTTGTCTGATTCCGCCGATGCCGCAGTAATCCCTCTAGACGCAACTTGAGAAACAAGATGAATAAGGTTTTCAAGTCAGTAATTTATTGTAAGCATCATCCGCCATAATTATGTCCACTGCAGGATGAGGATATCCCCATCGATCATCCGCGATCACTCCTGTCTTGAGCCAGCAGGGTCCAAGATTAATGCAGTTCAGTGCAATAGGTATTAGTATGCATTTTGCTTTTGAGGCAGGTGTATGCTGCGACTGAAGAAGACGAACAGGTGGCGGTGTCGTCGATAGAACTGGGTCAAAGTCAAATTGGTACGGTCTCCTTGAGGTAGTTTCTAACGGAGCGATCCATGCACTTACCACGGAAGAAACAACAGTACCACACGTGAACGACGTGTGCGTAGCCACTTGGCAAAGCTTGAGAAGGGGCTAGTTGATAGAGCATTATAGCACGAAACAGGAAGCGCCCCAGACACGACTGCGAGATCAACTGCAAAAAATTAACGTTCTCCGCCGTGATCGTTCTGCGTTTCCTGTATAGTTCACTATCTCGCGAGCAGCTATGCAGTACTTTCTATTTTCTATACCCGCATCGTCATCGAACTGCGCGTCCCGCATATCGCCGCTATCACGACGCGAACATCCAAGCGAAGCCCTCCACATTCCCGCGTCTCGGCCTCGAGCGAGTGGCCGACGGCAGAAACTTACAAAACACACCCTAGCGCGCGCGCAACCACACTAACTTCGCTTGACTCTTCGCCGATTGGCTGCTGCGTAAGGTTGCGTTACGCGTTTATGGAATGGAGGGAAGGAGGAGGGGGGGGGGGGGGGGGGGGGGGGAGAAAGAGCGGCGCAGAGGCCCTTGGCAGGAGCGCGTGTGTCGCTTCCCGTTGGCAGCCGCCGGGCAAGCAGCAGCAAGCCGCAACAAACGCGCGCAACCACTCGCCGCCGCCGCTTCCTTCGCTCGCGGCGGGAGGGGGGCAGGTCTTTCTAGGCCGCCCCCTCCGCGGCACGTGGCCAGAGCGCGAACGGGGCCAGCTGAGCGAGAGAGGCTTCGAGGATGCCGGGCGTCTTCGCCGGAGGCCATCGCAGTGGACCTGCCCGCGAGGCAGGGGAGGACCTCGCAATTACCGCCGCCCGCCTAGCATGCCACGTCGGCTGGCTCGCGCCCGGACCCTCGTCTTTGTCCCGTCCGTCGTGTGTGTCCTCTCCGTCGGCCCGGAGGGTTCCGCGCGCCAAGCGACTTCCAGGAGGGAGGCCTTGGGAAGGACCGTACGGTTGGACATCGCGCGCCAAGCGGCAGGCGTGAAAAATGAGCATGATTGAGCGCTCCCCCCTCTCATCTCCTGCCGACAGCCTGTTTCTTTCGGAATACAACGCACGCGCTGTTCTTGTGTCCGATGGCGCCCGGATTTTAATTAATTTCTTGTCTCCCTACCCCGGATTCTTCACCCGCCGTTGACCGCTGACCTGACCCATCATCAGGAAGGCAATCTCAAGCCATCTACTCTTTACGGGCGGAAGCTAGAAGGAAAATGGCGCTAAAAGCGCGTTGATGAACAAGACCATAGAGGAGGGTAGCGCGGCTGCTGCTAGACACGACAGCACCAGAAGCCTGCCGGAGATCATCTGCGAACCAGTTCTACGATCCAGTGTAGGAAGTGTGCAGGCCGCAAAGCCCGGCACTACGGAAAGCCTTTTTGAAGGTCGTTGAGCCAGCCATTTCTGTCCAGCTAAGAGGACAGCGGATTAACGAACCAAGGCAAATGACTCTCAATTGTGATGATCGATCAAGTACTTTGAAGATTCTACTTAGTAGTCATCAAACTGTGGGCAAGTCATTCCTGGTACAAGCATCGATCCTGCGGCTGGCTCAGTCATTCTATGAGACTCACTACGACTCTCCAGCGGCTCTGTTCTCAGCTTGTCTGTAAACAGGGCCCAACAAAAACGAGCAAGATTTTGTCGAAGTTTGCCCAGGAAAGAAGGGGAGTTTGCCCCAGAAAAGCGCACTTCACTCCGCAGAAGGCCCAAGCATTTCCTTTGAGCAGTACGCTCCTTTACAGCTTCACGGTGAGCTCTAGATCAAATAATAATAATTGTTTTTTTTGGGGGAAAGGAAATGGCGCAGTATCTGTCTCATATATCATTGGACACCTGAACAGCGCCATAAGGGAAGGGGAAAGGAGGGAGTGAAAGAAGAAAGGAAGAAAGAGGTGCCGTAGTGGAGGGCTCCGGGATAATTTCGACCGCCTGGGGATCTTTAACGTGCACTGACATCGCACAGCACACGGGCGCCTTAGCGTTTTTCCTCCATAAAAACGCAGCCGCCGCGGTCGGGTTCGAACCCGGGAACTCCGGATCAGTACCCGAGCGCCCTAACCACTGAGCCACCGCGGCGGGTGCTCTAGATCAAAGGATTCATCTCTCGCGGCCGATGGAGGCGAAATTCTAGAGGCCCGTGTGCTGTGCGACGTCAGTGCACGTTAAAGAACCCCAGGTGGTCGAAATTTCCGGAGCCCTTCACTACAACGTCTCTCATAGCCTGAGTCGCTTTGGGATGTTAAATCCCCATAAACCAAACCATCATTTCTCGCGGCATGAAATGTAAGTGGGGCTGAAAGCGCAGTACGTTGAATTTCCGTTGAGGGCTTCCCTGGTGGCAGTTCTGTGCGAATGTTCCGTAAAATTATTCATGCCACGAGCGAACAAATCTGCGGCCGTAGAAGTGTAGCTACTTGAACCAGACAATTTGTGTTCGTTCTTGTAATAACAGAGAGAGGGCATCCAGAGACGTGACAGGCGCTGACTCTGAACTGTTGACAGGCGCCGACGTTCAAAAAGGTATTGGCTGGAGACCTAACGATGCATACTCGCGCACTAGTAAGTCCGGATAAGCGCGTAGACAAGCGCACAAAAGAATGAGGCAACGTCAACGAGTGAAACGCTTGTTTCCATTAACTTTTAGAGCAAGAGGACTCTAGGCGCTCCAGATTGCTCCGGTTTAATTCGCTTCGAGACAGTATCGACTTTTCGCGGCCAGGCCTTACCGTGCATTCGGCAAGGACTGCGCCTCCTCCGTAGACAAAAACAAAAAAAAATACATAGAAACCCTGCCGACGTCGTGTGAGCTTTGCTTCTATCGCGTATTCGCGCGAAAAAAAAAAAAAACGCTGTTTACCGAAGACTGACAGTTTTATGAGAGCGCCGTATAGGAGAGTTACTTGCATGCCACCGCCGTGGCTGAAATTTTGAGATTGGCCCCGAAAGTAAGACCTACATATTTCCTCCGCGTGATTGCATGAAAGTGTATGCTCAACACCAGCACACACACGAACGCGGACTTCGTGCGCGCTTTACGGTCCGCTGCGTCCGGGCGCGAGGCATAAAACAAGCAAGCAAAAAAAGGCCAGACCCAAACGGAGGACAGCAAACGTTACGCGAAAACAACCCTGACGAAAGGAGGACATTGATCGAACGGGAGAGGCTTCACGAACGCAACCAACTCGCGCCAAACATGCGGCTCAGCGCCTCCCCCCCTTGCCGAAACAAAAAAAAAATCAAGGAAGAGAACGAACAGAATAAAAGAAATGCCTTCACTTTCTTCCTCATTGACGGATGTCAGGCTGGCCGCTTGGCCTGTATACATTGTTACCCAGGCCCTTGCTACGCCTGGCGACTCCTCAAATAACGCGGCGAGCTTCATTTTCTCTATTCTCTTCTTACTATCTCGCTTTTTTTTTTCTCGTCGACTCCTCGTTCCTTCGTCTTCTTGAATTTAAATGACGCCCTCGTCAGCTCGTTCGAAAGAAATGGGGACCGCTGCGGACGGCACGGCATGCCTCTCAACGCGTCCTCCGCGCGAGGCCCAGGCGAACGCGCGGGTTTATAATGCAGGCTGCACGCATGCCCGGTCGGCAGATTCCTCTTCACTGCCTGTCCGGACTCGTCACGAAAGCGTGGCTGGCAGTGTATGCAAAGTTTCCCGGAAACTTCAACCACAGCGTGTGTTCTGGCGCGCGCGGTGTATAATCTGGAAAAAAATATAATAACTACCGACAACATTTATTTTTCTTTTTTCTTTTCTCTCAGGGAGGCCCGGCAGGGAGCAGCACAGCTTCCGCTCGTTATATGCAGCACGTTGATGGCTTGTTTTCTCCGGAGCGCGCGTGGTGTCGCCGCGGGCGTTTCTTGACGGTGTGTGTACGAGATGATCGCGTATAAACGGCGCTTGTATACTGCCCCGTTCTTTTGTCTCGGCGCCCAGCGCCGGCGTGTAATGGTCGGCACCGCTAACGAGATGAGACAAAAAAAAAAGGTGGGGAGCTATGCAGACGGCTCCAATGTCTGGCGCGCCTATACTACACCGCGCGCCCTGCCCCGGATTACGAACGGGATGGGTGCCGTGTTCCGCGTTCGCTGTCGTCAGTGCCGAAGAGATGGGACAATCTACTGGCCCCAGCCCATCTTGTAATCGCCCCAGCTCTATTGGTCCCAATTCTCCTGGTAGTGGCCTCAACTTCTTGTATTGGTCCCAAACTCTTATATTGGCAGCGAGCTCTTTTCTGTATTGGCCCCAGCTCTTCAGGAACTGCTCCAAAGTACTTTTGTACCGGACCCAGCTCTTCTAGTAGTGCCCCAAACTGTTCTTGTATTGGCCCCAGCTCTAGTAGCACTGGCTCAAACTCTTTTTGTGTTGGCCCCAGATATTCTTGTATTGGCCCCATACTCTTATATTGGCACCAAGCTCTTTTTTTTATTGGCCCCAGCTCTTTTCGTATTGGCCCCAGCTGCTCTTGAACTGCTCCAAAGTACTTTTGTATCGGACCCAGCTCTTCTAGTAGTGCCCGAAACTCTTCGTGTATTGGCCCTAGTTGTATTGGCCCCAGCTCTGGTTGTATTCGCCCCAGCTCTAGCAGCACTGCCTCAAACTTTTTGTGCTGGCCTCAGCTCTTCTTGCATTGTCGCCAAACTCTTAATACTGTCACCAAGCCCTTTTATTTGCATTGGCCCCAGCTCTGCTTGAAACTTTGCCCAAATCTTACTCTATTGGCCCCAACTCTTCTCGTATTGCCTCAAACTCTTCCAATATTGGCCCCAGCCCTTCTTGAACTGCTCCAAACTGTTTTTTTTGTTGGCCCCAGCTCTTCTAGCACTGTCCCAAACTGCTCTTGTATTGGCACCAGCTGCTCTTGAACTGCTCCAAACTGTTTTTTTATTGGCCCCAGTTCTTCTAGCATTGCCCCAAACTGCTCTTGTATTGGCACCAGCTGCTCTTGAACTGCTCCAAACTGTTTTTTTATTGGCCCCAGTTCTTCTAGCACTGCCCCAAACTGCTCTTCTATTGGCGCCAGCTCTTCTAGTACTGGCTCCAACTCTGTTTGTACTGGCCGCAGCAAGCGCTCAGCGGACCCCGTGTTACACTCACCGACACGCATCTTTATTCGTTCTCTCCTTTTCTGTCCTGCCTTCGTTATTTCTTTCGTTCTATACATTCCTGTGCTTTATATCCCTTCCTTCCTTCAGTGGTTAGGGCGCTCGACTACTGATCCGGAGCACCCGGGTTCGAACACGACCGCGGCGGCTGCGTTTTTATGGAGGAAAAACGCTAAGGCGCCCGCGTGCTGTGCGATGTCAGCGCACGTTAAAGATCCCCAGGTGGTCGAAATTATTCCTGAGCCCTCCACTACGGCACCTCTCTCTTCCTTTCTTCTTTCACTCCCTCCTTCATCCCTTCCCTTACGGCGCGGTTCGGGTGTCCAACGATATATGAGACAGATACTGCGCCATCTCCTTTCCCCCCAAAACCAATTATTCTCATTTATTTATTATTCCTTCCTTCTTTCTGCTTTAGCGCCATGTCCTTATTTAATTACTTCCCTTTCTCCTTCCTCCTTTCTCTGTTTAGTTCTTTTTCAGTGACTCTCCCTTCTGCTCTCGATTTTCCTTTTCTTTCCTTCTGGCCCCAGCCCGGAGGTGTAGCCGGCTGCAGCACGTGCACTATACGCATGCCGGCGGCGCAATTTCACTGCAAGGCATTCCTGTTAAGTTCGTTCAGTGAGACGTGCGTGGCCGGCTATAATACGGCGCGCTAGAATTCACTCCCGTCGCCCGCTCCGGGTTACGTTGCGGCTCGCAGCTTCGTTAACATACTGCGCCGTGTGCCGCCATAAGGAAACGCTGATTGCTTCTATAAATCATGGCGCTTGCTGCGCGGCCAGCATGTGAGCCGCCGAGCGGTATGGCACCCCGGCCTAAATCGTTATGCACAGCGTATACGGCGCCCATTTGCGTGTGAGGTGGCGGCGGTAAGTGACTTACACTGTTACGAGGGGGCCGCGGGACTAAATATGTCCTTGCGGAAAAATCGAACGGGCCCGTCCACAGCCCCTCTACATTGCATAGTCTTCATACCTGGTATCGCGTGCGAGCATATGCTGTCCGTATACTGTCAGTCACTGCATTGTCTTCAAGGCGGTTGCTTCGGACAATATCGCCAACATGACGTCTTATAACAACAAATTGGGTCTAATAATAATAATAATAGTTGTTTTTTTGGGGGAAAGGAAATGGCGCAGTATCTGTCTCATATATCGTTGGACACCTGAACCGCGCCGTATGGGAAGGGATAAAGGAGGGAGTGAAAGAAGAAAGGAAGAGAGAGGTGCCGTAGTGGAGGGCTCCGGAATAATTTCGACCACCTGGAGATCTTTAACGTGCATAATAATAATAATAATAATAATAATAATAATAATAATAATAATAATAATAATAATAATAATAATAATAATAATAATAATTGGTTTTTGGGGAAAGGAAACGGCGCAGTATCTGTCCCATATATCGTTGGACACCCGAACCGCGCCGTAAGGGAAGGGATAAAGGAGGGAGTGAAAGAAAAAAGGAAGAGAGAGGCGCCGTAGTGGAGGGCTCCGGAATAATTTCGACCACCTGGGGATCTTTAACGTGCACCGACATCGCACAGTACAGGGGCGCCTTAGCGTTTTTCCTCCATAAAAACGCAGCCGCCACGGTTGGGTTCGAACCCGGGAACTCCCGATCAGTAGACGAGCGCCTTAATCACTGAGCCACCGCGGCGGGTACAAATTGGGTCTAGTACCTGAGCAATGTTTAAAAGAAATAAAACTCACAAGACAGTGACGACTATGCAATGCGATGTTCGGCGATAGTTGTTTAGGCGTTTAGTTTTGAGGATATATTTCTGGCGCACTGTTACAGTGGTCAAGTGATGCACCCCTGAACTGGCAGGCGGTTGTTTCGAACAGAGCCACCCGTAGGATTATGCGACCCAGGTTGGCCGTAACATAATGTCACTTGACATCGACGTCGTCATGTGACATAATGTCACGTGACCGTCACATTAACGCACCGACCGGTTACGCCTACGACGACGAGAAAGCCAGAGACGGGCGCCTAGCTAACAGCTATCGCTGTAAAAGCAGCCGCGCTTCCCTGCTGTATGTGAAATCGCCTATGTATGCATGGCTCGAGCAAACTCTCCAACTCGTCAGCGATGCCTTCGGGCTGCGAATAACCTCTCCAGCACTTCAGGGAACCGGCCATCTGTCGTTTCAGGGTATTGAGTGAAAACCAGCCCTCTATTCGCGGTGGCTCAGTGGTTAAGGCGCTCGACTACTGATCCGGAGTTCCCGGGTTCGAACCCGACCGCGGCGGCTGCGTTTTTATGGAGGAAAAACGCTAACGCTAAAGCGCCCGTGTGCTGTGCGATGTCAGTGCACGTTAAAGATCCCCAGGTGGTCGAAATTATTCCGGAGCCCTCCACTACGGCACCTCCTTCTTCCTTTGTTCTTTCACTCCCTCATTTATCCCTTCCCTTACGGCGCGGTTCAGGTGTCCAACGATATATGAGACGGATACTGCGCCATTTCCTTTCCCCCCAATACCAATTATTATTAATTCGCGGAGTACATCCCGCACACCCCAACTTTTCACCTCGTCTAAATGAGACTCCCTGTAGACTCACCTTTCGCGCGAACAAGCTAAGTAGCTCGCTCGCTCGAAACGGCAGTCAAGACCTGTCGGCAGATCTGCACCTGTCGGTGCAGTTCAATTCGTTTCGCCGCCTCCTCGGAACCCGAACACCCAGCTTCGCGAAGGAACCGGTCTAGATCGAAGCACCGTTCTCGACACCTCTTCGTCACTCGCAGCTGCTGCTCGATCAAGCTGCCGTCGTCGTCACTGGCTTATCTACGGGGAGTCCACCGCCAGAACGCACAATTATACGCACCCCCGTGCGCTTGTTGCGCAGGAAGGGGTGAAGCGGAGCCCCGGGTCTTTACAACGTTCCGGCCATTCTCCAAGCCGCCGCTCTTGCCTCGTTCCAGTTCGGAGCAGATAGCGTGGTTAGCGTGCGCGGTGAGCCCAGTGAGTCTCGGTGCAGCCTCACGGTCGAGTGCAAGACGAACGACCTCTGGGCCCGAGTGAAGGGCGGAGATAGAGAGCGCGATCGAGACCGCCGCACCCACCTCGACCCCCTACGGGCCGGACTGAGTCGTTGCGACCGCTTAAGATGAGCTTGGCGGGTGTAGGCCTTGCTTTTGCGTCTCGTGGTGTATCTCTATGGCGTTGGGCAATGAATAGGGTCTTTTCACGGCCTGTGCCGCGGCATTGAAGCCAACGTATCAAAAAACAAAAAGTGCCAGTAGCGAATGACCCGCCGCGGTGGCTCAGTGGTTAGGGCGCTCGACTACTGATCCGGAGTTCCCGGGTTCGGACCCGACCGCGGCGGCTGCGTTTTTATGGAGGAAAAACGCTAAGGCGCCCGTGTGCTGTGCGATGTCAGTGCACGTTAAAGATCCCCAGGTGGTCGAAATTATTCCGGAGCCCTCCACTACGGCACCTCTCTCTTCCTTTCTTCTTTCACTCCCTCCTTTATCCCTTCCCTTACGGCGCGGTTCGGGTGTCCAACGATATATGAGACAGATACTGCGCCATTTCCTTTCCCCAAAAAACCAATTATTATTATTATTCGATAGCGAACCAAATGGCATCGCGTTATAGTGGCTCTCACGCGTGTATAGTTGAGCTCGTGTTCCTGTCTATACGGTAGCTGGGTAACGAAAGATGTAGAAATTAAAAAAGGAAAAAAAAAACGGCAGCGTTATATAAGCCTTTGCAAAAATAGTCTATAGGCAACGCATAGACCTTTTGTGAAGATCGATTGCTTTCCTATAGCGATTTCTTGTTGTCTATTCATGGTCTATAGACTGTCTACAGAAAAAGTATACTAAAGTGTACGGCCATAAATCTATAGATTCTCTATAGACTGTCTATAGGATTTCTATTGCATATAGACTGTTCTCCAGACTTTGTCTGTAGAGAGTCTATAGACATTATAGATAGTAGTCTATAGACTTTATAAACAGTAGTCTATATAAAGTCTATAGTCTAAAGGAATTTTTGTAAGGGAGGTGTAGCCCAGACTTTTTAGCCTATAACCTATAGACATTTTATAGAGATGTATTGCTTTCCTGTAGCGACTTCTTGTTGTCTATTCATGGTCTATAGGCTGTCTACAGAAAAAGTATACTAAAGTGTACGGCCATAAATCTATAGATTCTCTATAGACTGTCTATAGGATTTGTATTGCCTATAGACCGTTCTCCAGGCTTTGTCTGTAGAGAGTCTATAGACTTTATAGACAGTAGTCTATAGACTTTATAGACAGGAGTGTGTAGAAAGTCTATAGATTGTCTAAAGGAATTTTTGTAAGGGAGAGGTGTAGCCCCGACTTTGTAGCCTCTCCAAACACCGCAATACAAGAGGGGTAATGCGTTTATTCCTGGCTATTCTGCTTTATGCGAGTATCTATTAAGAAAACGGAGGTCAGGAGATAAATGCTGGCGCTTCTGCGCCTGTTGAAGAAAATTTGAACGCGATAGCGCTCGCGAGATAAACGTCTTAGCGGAGTTGTCTCCGACGTATAGGTTTGACGCCTAAAGGAAACAACGGTTTCTTGTTCCAAGTGCAACTTGCTTGGCATTTACCCAGCTGTATACCTCCAAGTATATTTTCCTTGCATTAACGAGCTGCGCCGGGCTACCGTTCAGCATATACTAAGAGATAAACCTCAGCTGAAGAGCGGACCGCGCGAAAAAACATGCGCGCAAAGCCAGTTTGCTATAACATAAGGAAGAACAAAAAGTCACAAATCTCTCCGAGTCCGCCGAGGCTTAGTGGCGAATTCCTCCCTTCGTAAGCCCAACACCGGCGCCTGATTCGGTAAGCTCCTCGAAGCTTTCTGTAGCGCGTCGCAAAAAAAAAAAAAGGATTACGGCCAGATAGTGAGTTTTATTCTCGACGTAAAACATAAACAATGAGATAAGATAAACAATAAGCGTCGCACTACCGCGACCCGACAGTAAACACCATACTCTCGAGTCGCGGTATTAGTACACGCTGTTCGGGCAATCTCAAGCGCGACTCTCGATTTTTTTTTTTTTACGAGCGAACGCGTGTACGCATACACAAGCGCACAAACACGCGCGCTTTCCCGAGTCGTTGTGAAGGTCCCCACAGTGAATATGAGCCGTGGATCGTGTCTTTGCCATCTCTGTTCGCGTCGCTGTTGCTCCGATTGCATGCATAGGCGCCTGTCCGTACAGCGTTCGACTCCGAGTGAGTTCGCTTTTCGACGCCTCGCGTCCGTGACGGCGATGCGAGCGGTCGAAACGTGCTGGAATGCCTTCGTGAAACCGGAGCACGGCGCCGATATTGCCTCGCCTCGGCGAAAATGCTCGGAACTTTAAAAGACCGAAGATATGTAGGTCTGCGGAGTGTGCGTTGAAAGCGCCGCAAGCACGCACGCCACTCGAGTCTGTTTGCCTCGGTGGATTTGCATAGCTGATATTCGCCCGCTTATCATCGCTCTCTGTTGGTGACGGCGTCGCGAACACGTATGTCTCTGGCGCAGAGGAAACCCATTCGCGTGTACAGCTTAGAAATTGTTTTTATGTGAACCAAGACAGCCAACGACGTGGAACTGCTACCTGAGCTTGAAAGAGTAAAAAAAATTACAAATTCATCCCTTGAGTTTTCGGGGACTTGGGAAATCGCTAGTCTGGCTGTGTTCAGAGTGAAAGTAAATCTAATTAATAAGCGGCAACTTTCATTGAGCAGGAAAGTTTAGGCCTAGGAACGTCCGCATGCAAGCGACGCATAGCTGCAGACTTAGTAGCAACGTTATCTGAAAAAAAAAAAAAAATAAACGGTGCCCTTTTTTTGCTTGCAAGAGCTCAAAGACTAGCAGGGGTTCAGTGGTTGACATTTATATCAACCGAGTAGATTTTTAACGCATACTGAAACCTCAGTACATAAAGGTATACTATAGGTCACGCACTCAAGCAAACATTGGTAATGAGCTCGGCGTCACATGAACGTGAGATAGGATACTCTTCTTGGTGTAGCTGCTAGATTGTGAAATACTTTCGACAGGTCTGTACACAATCGTGGTCTAAACACGTGTTTATAGAACGTCAACCCAGCCAGGCGCGTGCTCTCAAGCCTTCGTCACAAGCGTTCGGAGGCCGTTTTTCGACAGCGTGCTTCTAATACAGCCTCCTGTCCTTGTAGTAGTCGCAATACCTTTTCTATGTCGTTTAACAGCCCATTTTCCTACAAAGCGCTTCGAAGCTCTGACTCGCTTCACGTTTCTCAAGACTGGCCCGCTTTTATTTTCGTCTGCTTCCGATCCGCGGCTACCGCATCGGAGGAGTACCGAGATGTTCTATCGCGACCGATCTAAATACACCCGAGCGCAGGACGTGCCTATCGTAGAGTTTCTTACTATTAACTAGAGGGAAAGCTGGCGGCACTGCACCTGTACCTCCATGGGCGCGCAAAGCATCATGGGGCGATGAGCTACTTGGTGCAGGACAGTAAGTTTTTTTCAGGAACACAGAGTGCCGTTACAGAGATCTGCCATTTCGAATAGACGGCGCCCTTCGCGCGCAGACGACTTCGGCGTAGTAGTAGTGTGCAAAAACCATAGTAACGAAAACGCAACAGCACACGACGCCAATAAAAGGTTTTTGTTTTCTGAAATGCTGTGGAAAAACCTTTTAAGATGTTGAAAGGACATTTTTTTCAAAAACATACTTCTTTTTAAAAGTGCGCCTGTTAAGCACGAAATATTGGATTTTGTAGTCTGCAATGCTTGGCCAATAGGAGAGCAAGCCATCGCTGATTTTGGGCAAAATTTGCATTTACGTGCTTTTCTGCTCGTTTGTTGCAATTTATAGACAAGATATTGAACGTCAGGACATTCTTGATTATTGAACAACGTTTGTTTTTCCATTATTTTTTGGCCAAAAGTTGTAGTTCTGCAGTCGGTAGCTCTCCGCTCCATGATGCTTAGAGCGCCCATGGTGGTACAGGTGGTCTCGAGGAAGCTCCATGCAAACTCCCATAGGCGGTGCGCGAGCTTTCCCTCTGGTTAATAGCAAGAAACTCTATGGTGCCTACCCTGCGCCGATCATTGTTGCCGCTTTCGACAGACTTCGAGCCAAACTCCCTACGCATACTCAGCACCGAACGAGTCCCCGAAGAATTCGACGGCCAGTGAATGTAGATCTAAAAAAAAAGAACAGCAGGAAAGACACTCCGAAGTCCACCCACCATAATCGTAATCACTATCGTGGAACCGAACTTGTACTCAATGGCGCCTCTTTCTTTCTTTATTTATTTCCTTCTTTCTTTCTTTATTTCTTTCTTTCTTTCTTTTGTGTATTTCTTTTTAACTGCCTGTTTCGCACCCCACTTTCGTCAGAAACCATAACTCTCACCTTCTGTAGACCTTCGTCATTGCGCCAACGTCACCTTGAGTAGGACCGTTAAAAAAAAAAAGTCGAAAGCTGCCAAAATAGGGAAATCGAGGGACGGACAGAAGAATGAAAGCGAGTTAAGACAATACATTGGCGCTGTAAATCGAGAGTGTTTCTGCTCTCCCGAGATTTGGAAGTCCGATCCACTTTGCCTGATTAAGCGAACAAGCGCTCTGACGCTTTACCGTTATCCTTCGCCATGTATATAGCTAGACCGCAGCTCCCGAAGCACGCGTTCTCAATGAAAAACAAAAAAAAACCCTATAACTTTTTTCGCGTGTACACCGTTAAGGTTCGTGTCCGGCTATAGGGCACCGAGCGAGCAATGACGCGGCGTTTCGCGGCCGCACTTCGAAAAAGAAAAAACGGTTTCGATCTTTTCCGTTCCACGAGTGAAGCGCTCCTTTTCCTCCCCCCCCCCCCCCCCTCTCACCCGCCGCTCTCGGCAGGTCCACAGTCGCGCTAGAGTGTATATAATAACGTGCTTCTGTATCAGCGTTTTCCAGTCACGTCCACGCGTCCAGAATCTCGGCGACAGGGGACACCCCTCTTTCATATACAGCTCACCTCCCAGACGAAACGATACGTGTATCGTTCTTTTTTTTTTCTTATTTTCCTTTTTTTCTTCTGTCTCACTCGTCTCTAGTCGTTTTATTTCAAATCGCGTTTATCTATTCGTTCTCTCTATTTTTGTGTGTGCCTTCATTTTTCTTTCTTTCTAGCTACTGGCTGTTTTTTTTTTTTCTAGCTCATCCTTCGCGCAATTTTGCTCTGCCTCGGCCCTGCGTGAAACGTCTGGCTTGGAGAACGCGTTCGAAAAAGAAGACGAGCAACAACAACACCGCAAAAAGAAAAGTGATCTGTGCATCCAGTTCAGAAAAAAAAAAGTTTAAAGAAAATAGAGAGAAGGTGGCAGAGTGCAGATGAAGGAAAGAGAAGGGGAAAAAAAAACGGAGGCGACACGAACGAAATGGAAAACGGCAGAAGATGTCACGTTCGCTCGAGTTGCGCCGTCCGCGAATCGAGGCGCCGGGGTCAGAGGTGAGGCTATCAGTGCGTGACTGGGGATGACGTGTGCACGCGCATGTGTAGAGCGTCAGCTCGGCGGCCTAGCCTGCACCTGGGTTGCGTGGAAGATTAAGTAAGGAATAGAAGGGAGTATACAGTCGGGGTCAAAAGTCTCTGGACCACGTGTTACTCAAACGAAGCCGATAGCTCCGCTATTAGCAGGCGGATGCCTAACCACACTAGCGGAGGTGAGAGGGAAAATTTCGTTCTTTAGCCTACACTAGTGTGGTCTCTAGCCGCCGGCTAAGAGTAGAACTATCGGCATCGCTTGATGAATGCGTGGTCCAGACATTTTTATCCCCGACTGTACACATAACAAACGACGCCATTCCCACCACTATGTGCCGGCCGCGGATCTTATTCAGCGCAGTGAAGCAATCAAATGCGGAGTAAAAGAAAAAAGAAAAAGAAAGAAGATCAGAAAGAAAAAGAGGGAACCAATGGAAGCGCGAGCATAGAGTATGCAAGCTCGTCGCGTTCTTCTTTAAGTGCGATCTTAGACGGAGAGGCCCGCAGGGAGCAAGAGTTGCGGAAGGGGCTATCGAAGAAATGGGAGTGCGCCGGACATTACAACGGCGAGTGTTCCATAGACTCCCGCGAGGTCTTTTTATAGACATCGAACGCGCGCGCGCCGGATGCATTGCAAATATTGCAGCCTATTTAAGATTTTGCGCGCTGACTTCAAAGACGCACGAGACAGGTGCTCAAATCTTGCCTCGTTCTCGACTTTGGAGCGGAGGACGCTTAGAAGGCGATGTTGCGCCTTTTCTGAAGTATATCTGCGCTCGTGGAAAGTGGGCTGGGCCCGGGTTCGAACCCGACCGCGGCGGCTGCGTTTTTATGGAGGCAAAACGCTAAGGCGCCCGTGTGCTGTGCGATGTCAGTGCCCGTTAAAGATCCCCCAGGTGGTCGAAATTATTCCGGAGCCCTCCACTACGGCACCTCTTTCTTCCTTTCTTCTTTCACTCCCTCCTTTATCCGTTCCCTTACGGCGCGGTGGCTCAGTGGTTAGGGCGCTCGACTACTGATCCGGAGTTCCCGGGTTCGAACCCGACCGCGGCGGCTGCGTTTTTATGGAGGAAAAACGCTAAGGCGCCCGTGTGCTGTGCGATGTCAGTGCACGTTAAAGATCCCCAGGTGGTCGAAATTATTCCGGAGCCCTCCCCTGCGGCACCTCTCTCTTCCTTTCTTCTTTCACTCCCTCCTTTATCCCTTCCCTTACGGCGCGGTTCAGGTGTCCAACGATATATGAGACAGATACTGCGCCATTTCCTTTCCCCCCAAAACCAATTATTATTATTATTATTATTATTATTATTATTATTATTATTATTATTATTATTATTATTATTATTATTATTATTAAAGTGTTGGGCAAGTGAGCGCACCACGCTGTCGATATACTGTAGCGAGTATAACATATGTGGAATGGAAACCGATTCTAACCGCAGGGCGCTGTTGTATTTGAGGTCCGCTTAAGAACACAATGGCTGCAGGGCCAACATACCCGAAAGCTCGCATTTCATGACCGAGCAAAATTTTGCACAGCGCCCGCAAAAACAGCGCTTAGAACAGGAATTCCTTCAATGCGTAGCAATGGGTGTTGTGCATCGCAAACGCTGCGCTTACGTACCACGCATAGCCGCGACCTTTCCTGGAGTCGTTCAACCGATGAAAAGAAGCTTTGTAAGTTACAGAGGTGCGTGAGAATTGAACGTTGCAAAATATTGAGTTTTTTTTCCGCTTTCTTCGGGTACCGGATGCCTCAGTTGACCCACGAGAAAGCGAGCTGCGTGGGAAAGCCCAACTTTCAGCAAAGGTTCCCATGCGAGTGTTGGTGTGAACAGAACTTAAGCGGTCTGACCTCCTTGTATGCACCAAGCTCAGCTTCCGTGCTCTTGTTAGCAGCATGAGTATCAACGTGTATACACATTGGCGTAACCTCTCGTACTCAATCCAGAACGCCTATTTTCTGCCCGTATAGTTCGATAAAGCGCAACTTTCTCGATTTGGTTAAAGTGTTAAGACATCTCTAAAGCAGGCATATGTGGGTGAAAGAGAGAAAGGAGCAAGTGGTAACGGAAGCGCTCGAGGTCCCACAGATTCTGTAAAGTGTTTACAACCATTGAGCCCTAGTTTAATGCATAGCGATCGTTTCTTCGGCTTTCAGCCGCCGCGGTGGCTCAATGGTTATGGTGCTTGGCTGCTGAACCCTAAAGACGCGGGTTCGATCCCGGTCACGGCGGTCGCATTGCGACGGAGGCGGAATGCTAGAGGCCCGTGTGCTGTGCGATGTCAGTGCAGGTTAAACATCCCCAGGTGGTCGAAATTATTCCGGAGCCCTCCACTACGACGTCCCTCATAGCCTTAGTCGCTTTGGGATATTAAAACCCCCATAAAGCCAAATTCTTCGGTTATTACCGGTTCTTCTGTCACGAAAACTAGACCGATGGCTTTTTGCTTTTTGCAACATATGGCGCATATAATAGTCTCCTAAAATAATAATATAATAGTCTCTCTCGAGGGGGTCTGATACAATTCAGTGTCCCAGCCTCAGACTTTGTCTTAACGTTGCATGAGTATAAATAGTTAAAAAGATCGGATTTGCATTGCCCCAAGCTTCGCATCACGTTAGTCGCTCTACGGACTACAGCAGGACTCGAAAAGCCCCCCCCCCCCCCCCCCCCCCCCCCCCCCAGGCCAATACCTGCTCGCGTAACGACGATGCACCTGTACCTGCCAAGGGATGCCGAGAAAGTGTACGCCACCGTTAACCGTGAATCACCGGCCACGGCACCCAAGCAACGTCACAAAGCGAAAGCGTAACGCAATGCGTTTAGAAAGGCGGGCACCTTCAATGTCGCGGGAACCCGAAACTTTGCCTCCGGGGAGGAGGAGAGGGCGCGAACCAGCCAAGAAAGCGCGCGCGCCAGCAGCGCTCCCGATTCGACCGGTCGCCTCCACGTGCACTACGCGGAGGCGCGAGCCGCAAAAGCTTCCCCGCAACCGCGCGTCTGTCTCGGCCGCCCAACCCACCTCGGCAATCGACCCAGCGAGGCCCTCTCGTATACAGTCGAGCTTATTACAGCTAGGCATATGCACACGGTCCCGCTTGCAGGCGTGTGGAGGGAGCGTATATACGCAAGCAGTGATCTGGTTTCCCTTAGCGGCTACATGTGGCTCCGGGCTCATTTGCATGACGAGTTCTCGGGCTCACCAGAGACCGCCCGTCTGAGCCGAGAGGGGGGGGGGGTGGGGGGGGGGAGACACGGTATAACGCGGTGCGTTAAAGTAAATAACTGAAATGAAAAGGAAACGCGCAGACCGCGGTTTGCGGTGGCAGTGATTTGTTCAAGATGACCGCGCTTTGTTTTTACTATTTTCTTTTTTTTTCTACCAAGGCGCTCTGGTCGGAGAGAAACGGCTAGATGAAGATCTTTCGCCGCTATGTACTAACGCCACCTGCCACTGCAGCTGTTGCTGTTTTGTAGACCTTGCGATGGCTGCTGTTTCGGCTGCCGCCTCGGACGCTGTGGAGGATCTTTCCCGAGACCGCAGGAAAGCAGGAATTACGACAGGGGAAACAAAAAATTTAGTTGAGAGGGAAGAGGAAGACCCCCGGCTTATGCGCGCTAACGCTCGCTTCTGCTGCCGGGTGCTTTAGCGGCATTTGTGCGTGCGTATATAAGCAGTCTCAGCATGCATCGCGCGTCTGTGTAGGCCGTAAATAGCGTCGCTTTGTCGTCGCCAGTTGTCGACGTGACGTGTCTATCGGAGAAGCCAGGCGGGAGAGGGTGGGTGAGAGAGTTTCGGCCGAAGTGTTTCGGCCGAATTTCGGGTCGCGGATGGCGATAGCGCGAGCGCGTGAAGTTCCCGAAGGAAAAAGAAAATACGTATACGCGTAGAAAAGAGAACTCGCTTGGAGGTATGGGCTCCGACGATCGCGCGCGGTTCATAAAACAAGGACGATTGCTGCGCGCGATAACGCGAGGCGAATTTAATTGGGTGCTGACATCATCATCGAGTTGGCGATTATCTGTTTTCAGTATTCGTTTTTTTTCTGGTTTTGCATCGTGACGGTTAATTCTGACGGAGTAGGTCTCAGCTACAGGGAGGATACCTTTCTCCAAGTGCGGTTCTAGTCCCGTCTTTGTTCATGCGATGATATCTGTTTCACGCCCGTTTCACCGCGTTGCGTTGTCTTCCTTCATTCTTTCTCCTTCTCCTGGCTTCTTCTTTTTTCCATCGGCACTGAGCAAGAAAAATTCACAGGGATGCCCAATTGCCTTCTGTGCTGGCAACGTGACAGCATTAGAAACTTCTGATGCCTTGACCGGAAGTGATGTCATTTCCGGTCGATCGACGTCATTTCTCTCTGGCCAACTGGATAACTTTATGACCGATGACACTTTCTTTTTCCCCCGGGTGAGGCTTTTAAAAGCGAAAAATAACCACAGACTGTGAGAGTTAGCCTGTGTATTTAACGGAGGTAAAGAAGAAAAGAAAAATTCGCGGCACGATAATGACGGCATTTTCGCTGTCTTCTGTAGGGAATGTTTGCATGGAATGTTTTGGAGAATGGGTAAATTTTTGTGGTATACGAATTGTTATGCGGGCAGTCCCACTTTCGCGACCGCAATGGCTTTCAGTGCAGTGAAAAGGATCAATAAACAAAAACAGGAAAGAGGGGGGGGGGGAGTTTTTTAAACAGTTGGGCGTGCTTATTACATGAAAGACGGGCTGCATCCGAAATGGATTGCAAGCATGAGAGTGACGGTTACCCAGAGCTGGGAGAGAGGAAGAAAAAGCGTTAAAAGCTTGTCAATATGTCCTTACTGCCTACATAGAACGCGTTACCACTTGTATCCATGTAGCTTACCTATATGCATGCGCTAACGAAGACGGCAGCGATTAAGCATGTGACGCCGACACCACACCGGAGAGCGGGCGGCAGCTCCAGCCGCAGTTTCCCGGTTTCAAAGCCGCCTTTCATCGCCATTCCGACTTCAGTGACATGTAACTTTTGATCAGATAAGTACATGCCAGCACCGTTTCAGTAGTGCGCTCCAGACTTCGCGTTGTAAGTGCAGCTTCCGGGTGTCAAACACCTCAACCAGACCACACCAGAACATGCCATGCACACCACAGGCTACACCTGATCACGCCACACCAGATCACGCCACCACGTACCATACCATACCATACCATGCCATACCATACCATACCATACCATGCCATACAATACAATAAAGTACAGTACCGTACCGTACCGTACCGTACCGTACCGTAGGATACTATACGATACTATAGCCGCCGCGGCGGCTGAGTGGTTATGGCGCTTGGCTGCCGGCCCGAAAGATGCGGGTTCGATCCCGGCCGCGGCGGTCGAATTTCGATGGAGGCGAAGTTCTAGAGGCCCGTGTGCTGTGCGATGTCAGTGCACGTAAAAGAACCTCAGGTGGTCGAAATTTCCGGAGCCCTTTACTACGGCGTCCCTCATAGTCTGAGTCGCTTTGGGACGTTAAACCCCCCTAAACCACTATACTATACGATACGATCCGATCCGATCCGATCCGATACGGTACGATAGCATAGCATAGCATAGCATTACTTTATGTAATCGTTTTGTGAAGCCAACAAGACGAAACATTTGACTTCCTGCAATGACATCGAATAATAGAGAAGCACTTCATCATGGCGCGGAGCTTGACCTGATACCTATCCTAGCCACATACCACCGAATCGTGACGTAAGAAAAAATAATAATTTAGAACCTGACATAAGCGCTGCCAAGAGTTATTCGATCGGGTGTGCAGCTTGGGCGCATTTCGCACGCCAGTCTGGTTCCACGAGTATAGTGTTCCTCCGAGCTGCCCTGCCACTGCCTACGACAAACGCGTTGAAAACCGTGGCTGCAGCGACGACCGACGCACCTTACGCAAGACGCCTGCATCTCGGGCGCTGCGCGGGTTCAAGGCGAGGATCGACATTCGTGACATGCCGTCGCATTATCGATTCAACGCCAGCGCTCTTGTAAAAATCTCCGCGCTCTCTCCGTGCGATTACACCACGGCAGCCAACCATTACAGTGGCCGAGCGAATCGCCCGCTTTGCGACGACGAGGTCATATTCTACGAACACAAAAAGAAAAAAGACGCGCAGGGATTCGAGGGTGCGTACTTTTTTTTTTCGCTTTTTTGCTTGAAACTTTCAGCGGCCGTGGATCGTGTCTCGCACACGAGAGTTTGCCACACTGTGCCCTCTCGCGGGTAATCAAACAGCGTCGGCGCGATGTCGCGAATCGAGAGAGTTCGCGTATTCACTCAGAGCGCGGCGTTTGTCGGTCCCTGTCGACTGTTGACAGCGCCATGGGAATCCGCGCCATTTCTCTCTCTCTCTCTCTCTCTCTCTCTCTCTCTCTCTCTCTCTCTCTATATATATATATATATATATATATATATATATATATATATATATATATATATATATATATATATATATATATAAAATGTCGGATACAACTCAAGAACACAGCGGCTTTTCCCCGTCAAAGGGCCGCACTTTCCAGCCAATGGCGTCGGCTGATTCTCATGACACTGCTAACGTGGCAATGCAGGGAGCGGCGCCACAATGGAGAGAGGCGTCTACCCCCGTCAACAGAGGGGGGGGGGGGGGGGATTATACCTTTTCATCTACCACTCCCTGCTTTGTCATCACACTACCAAGGTCATGACAATCGGCCGAAGCCATTGGCTGGAACCGGGTCGCTTGACGGCAAAAGCTGCTCCGTTCATAAGTTGCATTCGACTATAGTGCGCGGTGCGTCGGAGATGCAACCATAACCTCGCAGAAGATCCGGTGCCGCCGAAAAGATGATGGCTCTCTTCCAAAACGCTTTGTAGACGGCCAGCAAGGTTTCTAACACATTTCTAGAGGAGCTCGATAGACTACACGTCGCTCTATGTATCAGGTAAAGTCGGAAACGTGACTTCGGGTGACCTCTTTTTATAAACACACACACAAAAAAAAACATGCCCCGCCGCGGTGGCTCAGTGGTTAGGGCGCTCGGCTACTGATCCGGAGTTCCCGGGTTCGAACCCGACCGCGGCGGCTGCGTTTTTATGGAGGCAAAACGCTAAGGCGCCCGTGTGCTGTGCGATGTCAGTGCACGTTAAAGATCCCCAGGTGGTCGAAATTATTCCGGAGCCTTCCACTACGGCACCTATTCTTCCTTTCTTCTTTCACTCCCTCCTTTATCCCTTCCCTTACGGCGCGGTTCAGGTGTCCAAAGATATATGAGACAGATACTGCGCCATTTCCTTTCCCCAAAAACCAATTATTATTATTATTAAAAAAACATCCTTTTTCGAGACATGTACGGCATGTGTCATGTTTAGAATGGACGTGAAAAGTGGCTAAACTGGTCCTTAACTGCAGAAAAAGTTCCTTCTCTGCTGTGTCTTTCTTTTCTTCTTCTTTTTCTTTCGCACTTTTTTCATATGTATGTAAACGCGACCCTGTTACGGCCTCAAAGTGAGGCCAACAGTATGTAATAAATAAATAAGATAAAATAAGTAGGTTTCATCGCAAAGCAAAAAAAAAAATATGCGCCGAGGGCTCGAGAGGGGAAGCCTGAAGCACAGTGCTCCTGCACCGCTGTGAAACCTCCTTTTCTCAGTGTTTAGAGCCGCTTTAAACATTTCTCATGTTACCTCTAAGCATGACACATGCTGTACATTTACGCACTCCATTCAGTGCACATGGGGGCCGCCGCGGTGGCCGAGTGGTTACGGCGCTCGGCTGCCGACCCGAAAGACGCGGGGTCGATCCCTGCCGTGGCGGTCGAATTTCGATGGAGGCGAAATTCTAGGGGCCCGTGTGCTGTGCGATGTCAGTGCACGTTAAAGAACTCCAGGTGGTCGAAATTTCCGGAGCCGTTCACTACGGCGTCTCTGAAAGCCTGAGTCGCTTTGGGACGTTAAACGCCCATAAATCAAAATCAAATCAAATCATTCAGTGCACACGGTGCAAAGAAATCAGGTACCGTTCAAAGGAAGCAGGGCTTTCGATTACATTTCTCTAAATGCGCTCAATTAGAATGTCTACAAGTAAAACTCGCGTTTGGGCCATAGAACGGGGTCAGTTAAGACACACTAAGGACACAGTACCGGCGGCACATAATGGCAAGTTCGTACGGAAGCTTCGACGAAGAACGTTAAATGCCAGCGGCAGGCTTTCCAATGCCACAGTGATGGAGGACACTCCAAAACTGAAAGTACTTTCGGTCGAAAGTAAATGAGCTGTATCTTAGTCAATCACGCACAGGCCTTGGCACTTTATTCAGTATCATCACTTTTTCATTTGTCGGGCAGAGGGAGCGGCGCTGTGCGCTTAGATCAATTCGTTAGTCTTAAAACAACGAATGCTTATTCATCGGGGTGTTACTTATACATGAGGATCGTGCTAGAACTGTATATGTGTCGAGCGTTATCAAGGACTCCATTTTAAAGCCGCGAAAAAAAAAATAGCTGGCAGTTTAGCATTTCTAAGAGCGAGATATTGTGCGAAAGCTCAGATTTTTGCAGGCGGACATCACCGCCACGTACCTGGAAGCGCGATTGAGGTGTCCAGCGGCCCAGGGAGACAGTTATGCACGTCTCATCGTCAGTGCCATTTTATCCAGTTGTACGCCGGCGACCTATACTCCGGTGCAGCGTTTCTGCAGCAATGTTATCCACGCCAACACGTATTACTCTAGTGCCTTGTGTCTGCCACAACACTGTCCACGCCAACGCATGCAGTGCCCATAGCGCTGTCACTACCGCTGCGTAGCTCAGAGCGCGAATATTAGTTTGATAGTTGTACTAGTTAGTGAAAAAGACGATGCGCAATGCACAGCGCGAGAATGTGTTCCAGTTTAACACGAGACGTGTTCGGCTGCTGCGATAGCCTATTGCTCTAGCGCAGTGGCCAGCGAAGACCTTTTCGGACCACCGCGGGTTCGAATCCCAGTGTTGGATTTTATTTGATTTACCTTTATTGATTTACTTCACTTGACATAAATCCACAAACATCGCAACATCTTGCTCGCGGTTTACTTATTGGAATACTACCTCTATCAACCTCTTTATCGGAACACTGCCTCTTTCTGCAGTGCATCTCTTTGATGATCTGCAGATTGGTCCCCAGCGCTAGCACCCACGAAGCTAGCTGCAGATTCTTCGCTAGCTTTCTTGTTCATCCACATCGCCCTACGCGCACGCTCCATTAGCTTGAACATGCTCGGGAAGCCCGCCAGAAAGCGCCCGTCCCTGTCTCGAGCTGGTGTGTGTGATACATGTATAACCACGAACCGACATGCACCACTCAACCGTGTCATCATGTCCGGTGTGCGCGCGCCCGTGCACAAGGCAGATGACACACTCAACCGCGAGAATAAATAAAAGAACGATTCTATACCGCCGCTAAATTATTCCCGGCCACCAGCAAAGGGAGAGGAAGGATGAAAGGGGGAGGGGGAGAGGTGTCTTTGCAACCACCACACCGACGGACAGAGAAGAAGAAAGAGGACGGGTCGAACGCGAGCGCGTTCCTTTTGTGCGCGATCGATTTGGTTCGATCTCATTCACTGTTCGCGCAGCGCGCGACGACGATCTGGTATCTTCCCCCCCTTCTTCTCCCCCCCTCCCCCTCATCTTGGGCGCCTCTGTCCGACGCACAGCCCTTTCACACTACTACAACGCGAGCAGTGTTGATGCTAGCCTCCGTCTCGGTTCTTCCTTTCAAACGCGGCGACGCTGCGGCTGATGCGTGTTCATCTCGTTCCGGTTGCTTGCTTTGCGGCTTGGCTCATCGATGGTACGGAAAGAAGGGCGAGGGGGATCTGCAAGAGCGGGAAGGAGGGAACGGGGGGTCGGGGGGGGTTCGGCCCGCCTTTGTGCGATGACATGTGCCAGGCCACACGGCGCAACGCAGTGCAGACGACGGCTCCGCAGCACGGACGCGCCATCGTCCTTTCAATTTTGGCCGGTCGATAGAGAAGAGCGCGACGGCTTGTCGGGTCGGCCGCAACACATGCATGCGAGAAGCAGCAGCCCGGCGTGCGCACAACACACACACGCACGAACGCTGGCTTCGCTCGAATTTTTGTTTTGTTTTTTTTTTTTTGCGTCGAGACCTCCGCTCGCTACAACAGACGCACAGGACGGGTCGACGTGCACGAGGTAATGAAAGAAGGAACAAGAAGACTGGTTCGTCGGACGGGCCGAGACCCCGTCGTCGATCGTCGGAAGGCGGACCTGACGGGGCATCACAGACGTCAGCCGTGGATCCGTGCTGCTGCTGCTGCTGCTGCTGCTGCTGCTGCTTCTCGGGACAATGAGAGGAACTGCCGATCGTCCGTCTCGCCTCTGCGTGTTGTTCGCGGCGACGCTATCCCTGCCAACCTCTTTCTCATTCACCCTCTCTGCATCGTTTTCTTCTCCTATCTCTCTCTTTGTATGCGTGTGTGTGTGTGTACGTAGAGCGGATCCTCCCGGCGTGTAGCCCTACTCGCCATCGCCGCCTGCCGCGACTACGAAGCCTTCCTTTCGTAACCTTGTAATTGAAGCGCTCCGTCAGACACGTCGGCTCTTCTATCAGTCCTGGCTTGGCTACTCGTGCTGCTGTTGCCTCGATCGCGTCTCCCGTCCGCCTCTGGCTGCTCTGCATACTTCGTGGATTGGACACGGACTTTGTTAACTTCGTCTTTACGGCGCTGACCCTCGACGTCGGTGACGAGCGCGCGGGGAGGGCTTTAATGGCACAAGGCAGCAGCTGTGCGCGCGCGTTTGGAGACTGGCCGAATTCCCGCGCAATTTCTCTGCGACCTCGCGATTTCGACGCCGGGGAAATGTGTCTTCGAGGCGCGCCCGCGCGCTAACGGTGGGCGGACTGTCAACGACCAGTGCCTGCAGGCGCGGATCGGCGGCAAGCGTGGATTTGCTCTTTCGTAACCATCTCTCTAACCGTTTTATGTAGTAGTTACGGCGAAGGTTTGCTGTCGCGGCAGAATGCGTCATTGCGCTATACACTTGAGGCGGGTTTGTTATGGAGGGCAGGTCCGGGTATACATCGTCAATCCGCAAAAAAAAAACACACACACACAAGAAAGAGTGATTACACCTGTCGTTCACAGTCAGTTGTCTCAAAATTTCTGCTGGATATGCGCGGGACGTTGGAGAAATAGAGAGCAAAGTCCGCAACTTTGGGTGGGCACATGCCGACAGACACGTACACTACAATTTGTACACCCGCATCGGTTTTGACCTCGGCCACAACATTCACGTGCAGCTTCTAACTTCACGCTCAAAGCCTGAAATAGTATACCACGCCAACACTATATATTCCGATACAACTTAACAACAAAGCGGCTTTTCCCCGTCAAAGGTCCCCCCTCCCCCCTCCAGCCAATGGCGTCGGTCGATTCTGATGACCCTGCTAGTGCGACCAAGCTGGAAAGGGCGCCACAATGGAGAGAGGGGTCCATTCCCCACCCTGGAGGGAGAGGCCTAGTCCCTTTCATCTGCCACTCCCTGCTTTGTGACACTACCAGGGTCACGTGAATCGACCGACGCCATTGCCTGGAACGGGTTTCTTTGACGGGGGGAAAGTCGCTGCGTTCTTGAGTTGTATCCGACTTTACCTAGAACATATTGGCAGCATCGAGGGTGCAGATAAGGGTACGCGACTTCAGTCCTCTGTTTATAGAGTGGCGTTTTGGAGGATACTGACACTCTTTGCGAGCTTTTTTTTTTTACCTCTCCTGGACTCCTGTCACGCATAGCCACTCCATACAGCGAAACACGAACGCGAAGTAAAAAGGTATGTCTCGAAACCCAGATATATCACATCCGCAAATTGCTTCCGAACAGCAGCATAGACACAGGCAGCACATGTAGCCCATCACCATAGAAAGAGGGTTGAAAAAGTCGAAAAAAACATTCTACTTGAATAGTTGCGCTGTCGACAGCGAGACGCCAGCAAGCGGCCCGAACGGACTGTGGGGACGCGCGCACCATACGCATTAAGCACCAGCACGCGCTGGTCGTGCAAACGAGTACGTGTCGCGAATACGCCCGAGGAGCGCGCGACCGTGCATGGGCAGTGGCCGTCGCGTACAACACACAGGCGCGAGCAGGGGCTGTCGTCGAAAGCGCGCCCGAACGGGTCGCGCGATCGATACGGGCCCCGGGCCCCATCAATCACGGGCGGCGAGCGCGATTCGCCCAAGATGGAGCGACTCCGCGCGTGCACAGTGTGCGCCCTTGCTCCGGGAACGAATGTGTCACGAGCTGTTGCGGGGATAAGCCTGGGGCAGGGCAGGGCACGGGTAGCTGCTGGTAGCCAGTGCAGTGCTACCAGCAGCTACCAGGGGCCGGCGGTAGTACTGTGGAAGAATGCTACGCATCCACACCCACTCCAATCCTCGTGGAGTGCAGGTGGTAGATGTAGCATCCAACGTTGTAGCATCCTTCTACAGTAGCACCGCCGACCCCTGGTAGCTTCCTGCTTGAGTTGTGTTTTGAATGCAGCTGAACACTGTGGCGTTAAGATTTTTGATCAAGACTGTACACTTTAACCGAGAACCGTGGGTATGATTTCATTTCTCATGGTCTGATGATTTCATTTCTCATGGTCATGAACCGTGCATGATTTCATTTCTCATGGTCTTAGCGCACAGCTTAAAAAGTCTCAACACTACGGTGACGCGCACCGTAGATAAAGTCACCCTATAGTGTAAAATATTGTTACTGCAATGAGAAAATTTGCTAGGACACCTCAAGGGATTAGCAGAAACCCTCAAGCTGCAACAACGAACAATTAAGACGCTTCGGGTTAAATTCTTTGCCAAGCAGTAGACAGAAAACATGCAAACGTATTTTAAAAACAAAACA